>NW_026057580.1:44245861-44341974 GCF_023721935.1 Panthera uncia
ACACACACACACACACACACACACACACACACACACACACACACACACAGTGTTCCCTGTTCTTGTTGTGCTTGATCCCTGAGAATTTAGGAAAAGCATTCAGTGCCTTCCACAATCCAAGAACTCTTTCCTATTTTATCATTCATTGTCTCCTCTTAATTCCTTCAATCTAGCCAGATGTTCTTGCTGTTTTGAATGCTGCTCTTCCTGAAGATGTCTGTCTTCCTGTCTTTCCAAATCTTAACTGTCACTCAAATCCCACAACAAATCCTGCCTCATTTGAACAAAAACACCCTCTCTGCCACAGTAATTGAGGGGGACCTCTTTGGGACCCCACAGTCATATGGGTTCTTTTCCCATATGGTTTTTCTCACCTCCACTCTCAGCTTTAACCTCATCAAAACTGGATCTAAAGACAGTACACATTTCAGAAACACTTTATTGATTGTGTAAGAGATACAACCACCAAATGTTCCACAGACAGCAGCCTTTATTTAGAGGATATCCCTGGCTTGATAGAATAAAGCAGAGAAACAAATAAACACAAGTTTTGAAATGAGCTCTTCTAAAATTGTCTTGAACAATTATCACAGGGTTGGACAGATATACAGGACATGTGTTTTACTGATCAAGTCCTCTTTGTTTCCTGTAGTGATTTCTAACACATATATTTCCAATTTACTGGTGGTTTCTTTAAAAAAAAGTTTTTAAAATACTTGTCAACTTATTTTTCTCTTAATAGCAACACTAAAACGACTTCTTTTGTCTGTGCTTGATGAGAGAATATCTTGGCCGCTTTTTCCTTTTCTTCTTGACATCATTTCTCAGATTTTATTGAGTTAAAATGAGGAAATTTATTTAAAAGCTTTTGTTACCTTATGAACCTTTCAAGGATCTTTCTTAACATTTGGACTAAGCTTTATGATCACAGGGACAATTGAGAGAATTTATAGTGCCTTTTGTTGACCTTACTATGCAGGATATTTGGAAGAGAGGGAAGGGCTGTAATTATTTTTTTTTTCAGAAAGTGTAAGTGAATGTACTTTCTAAGTCCAATATGTACTATTATGGAACATAAAACTAATGATGACTATACTCAAATTTAAAAAAAAGACTTCAACATGGAAAAAAACCTGATAATGACTAATTTCAATACTGTCACAATTCTATGAGGAGAAAATTTTATAGGAACCAAAGGCAGTTGGCCCCAGATATGGGCCCACTCTGACATGAAGATTATTTTCAGCTGAAGATGAATGAGACCCTATGGGCTCAAGAGAAACTTTTGCCCTTCCTGTAACTACATAGAAGAACCTAAATTGGAGGGTCTTTCCCAGAATAAGGGTTATTACCAGAGATACAATTTATCTGAGTGACCCAACTGTGTGGTAGGGCAAATATCTAATTATCACACATCTGCTCTACTTATTGCCCAGTGAAGTACATTCTTCCCTCTGAAGCCCAGACTTCAGCCCTCTTCTCCTTAGTTCAGGATGACTTATAGTCGTCATTTTGCCTGTCTTTTGAATCTCCACGTCTGTGTGGATTCCTCATATGTACACCATTAAATTTGATTTTCTCCTGTTAATCTGTCTTATGTCGATTTGATTTTTAATCCAGCTAGAAGGCCCTTTGAGGGGACAAGAATCCTTGTTCTCCAACAGTTTCAAATGAGGAGGCCATAACCCTTCAGTCTTGATTCTGGAAGGGAGTACAAGAGTAACCGAGGCTGGCACTTCAGGCTCATTTTCCTAGAAATGGTATTGGTTAGGGAGGGGCAGGGAGAGTGGTTGGAAATGAAGGGGTGGGACAGGTCAGAGAGTTCTGTTCCTGTTCCCAAGCACTGGTTTCTTAAGACTCAGTGAAGAAATAGCTTTCACTATTTTATAAGCACATATAAAGTGCTTTGTTTCTATAATACCTTTTCTAGCATAAGTCTACAAAAAGGCTGCCATGCTCTGCTCAGGCCTGGAAGGTTCTGGGAAAAGAAATAATGAACCCTATTTCTCTTGAGTTTAGAAAAGATTCACCAGAAACTCCAAATAGGCAACCAACTGCTGTGACTGTTTTAAACTAAGTTACCCACTTATGGTGGTGGTGTTGTTTTAAGTTTATTCATTTATTTTGAGAGAGAGAGAGAGAGAGAGAGAGAGAGAGAGAGAGATAGGTAGAGAGCAAGGGAGAGAGAGAGAATCCCAAGCAGGCTCTGCACTGTCAGCACTGAGCCCAGAGTCCAACGCAGGGCTCAAACTCACAAACCGTGAGATCATGACCTGAGCCAAAACCAAAAGTCGGGCACTTAACTGACTGAGCCACCCAGGCACCACCAGTGTTCTTGGTTTGGGACTTTTGGTAGATGTATTGAAATTTGTAACCAGTACGCTAACAGAATTTGTATAAACAAGTTATAGCAATAAAAATGCTCTTTTTCCTTTCCAAAGCATAATAAAATAAAAGGAAAAAGTCTTTAACCCATGAAATGTCAAAAGAGATCAAATTAAAATGTTAAAAGATTTACAGAAAGAAGCCAATTAGGTGGGAAGAAAGATGAATAATGAAATGGAGTAATGTCAGTAATTCCCGTTCTGACCAGAAAGGCTGTGGAAGGTCACAGGTGGGGGGTCTGGGCAAACCCTGCCCTCTTACTGTACCTGTAGCCAAAGGGCCCTAGCATAAATGCGGGGCCCTGAAAATGGGTTTCTTAATTTATCTGTAGCAGGTTTGAGGACAAACTGGTTTACTCCATTCCTAGTCAAAAATGGAACCATATTTTAAAAAGAATAGTAGTATAGTTTTGATGCTTTCTAAAATGTTCTTTTAAGCAAAACTTACTTGTTTTAAAACTAGGGAACTTACCTGTTAAAAGAACTTATTTCCGTGTAACTCCTGCCCACTTTTTCCCCCAGACTGAGGAATGATGATGAGTTCTGGTTCATTAACTAATAGCTTGAAGCATCTCAAGAGGCAAACAAAGAGAAATTGTTACATTAAGTCACACTGAATGCTCTGGAGTATTTAAGAAGATGTAGGACTCTTAGATAAGCAATTAGTGGGAACCATCCCTCTGATGTAGAAGATAAATGTTAATGCTTTTCTAACTACAGACTAAGATATACTAGTCATCCCTACATTCCTGAATTATAATGAAATGTGGGTCCTAATTCATCTTTGTTATACATTAAAAGCAAAAACAAATGTTCCAGGGACAACAACTAGGCTAGCTTTATCTATCATACAAAACCATTTAACCTTGTCAGCATATTTTACTACAGGGGCGACTGATCAGGTTTAATTACAAGGTGGTTAGTGCAAGGCCAATTACACTGAGTGCCTGGTTCAAGTCAAATTTTTTGTGATCAATGGAATCAAACAAGCCTTGCTAATATCGGTGTATCCTTGTTTAGTAAGCTACTTAGGGCAAAATGATGTAAGGTTGTGTTTCTGCTCAATCTTTGGCATTTAATGATGTATCTCCATAGTCGCTCTAACTGGGAGTTCAAATATCGTGACATATATGGCCCTAATGGTATACATACACCTAAAGCTCAACCAAAACTTCCGTCTGAAATAGCACCCCATCGTACACTCTCCCTTTACCCAACTTTCTTTTTCTTATTGCACTTATTTTCAGAAATTAATTTACTTTATAACAGTATTTTATAATAAAATATAGTAAAATATAGTGTTTCCTTTTTGTCTGCTCCCTCATGGGAATGTAAGCTCCATGAGGGCAGGGCCTTGGTTTGATGGATCCTATCTGCAGTCCCCGTAACTATGCGTGGCATGTAGTAGGCTTTCAATGAGCACACATTAAATGAACAGACTCAGTGACTGGTTTGCCAAAAATGGGTGGCCAACAGAAGTTTTCAACAGGGTCTATCCATTGTTGTTATACAGGGTAAGAATGAGATCCACTCATTTATAAATGAGAACCACTCATTTATCACAGTTTTTAGATATCAAAAATGGATTGGAAATTTGGTGTTTTAATATGGTTCTGGTCCTTGCCAACCTCCTCTTCCTTTTCTTTTTTTTAATATTTTTTAAAATGTTTTATTTATTTTTTGAGAAAGAGACCACAAGCAGGGGAGGAGCAGAGAAAGAGCAGAGAAAGAGGTGGGGACAGAGGATGCAAAGCGGGCTCTGTGCTGACAGCAGAGAGCAGGTACGGGGCTCAAACTCACAAAACCATGAGATCATGGCCCGAGCTGAAGTCAGACACTCAACTGACTGAGCCACCCAGGCACCTTTAACAGACTATGCTAATTCTATCACTGATATCCAAGAGGTCCGATGGAACAATGCTTATATGCCTGTGCTCAAAATGTAACTCTACTGTGTGATTGAAATATTTACCTAGCCTCTGGCTCCTCAGTATCCTCATATAAAAAAAGGAAAAGTAAGAATTCCCTCATAGGATTATTTTGAGGATTAAAAGAGAGATGATACATGAAAGCATACAGAGCAAGGCCTGAGATTTGGCTAACAAGAAATAGTAACTCTGTTATTATTATTTTGACTGTCATTTGGGTTTTTGCTATTTCTGGGGTTTCTAATTTGTTTTACTTTTCCTATTTCTTTTATTAAAATTTTTTTCTTAATGTTTATTTATTTTTTAGAGAGAGAGAGAGAGAGAGAGAGAGAGTTTGAGTGGGGCAGGGGCAGAGAGAGGGAGATACAGAATCTGAAGCAGGTTCCAGGCTATGAGCTGTCAGCACAGAGCCTGACATCGGGCTGAAACTCACAAATTGTGAAGTCATGACCTGAACCAAAGTTGCATGCTTAATCCACTGGGCCACCCAGGCACCCCTACTTTTCGTTAACTTCAATCATTTTCAAACACTACATGATGTTTTTCTTGCCCTGTTTCTTGTCTTATTCCCAATTATTCTAAAACCCTGCTTCATTATGTATTTATTCTGTTTGGTCTTCTTGGCACCCAGAGACTTCTTGCCTCAGGGTTCTCTGACCATCTAGGGAAATTGCACAAATGGCTCTTGTCTTGCTTTTACCCTGTTATCTGTAGAATGGGAACATACTAGCACCTGTGTCACAGAGCCGTGGAGAGAACTGCATGAGGTAATTTATGTTAAAGACCATCAATAGTGTCATGCATAGAATTACTCAGTTGATGATAGTGAACATTTTTTTTTTTGACCCACAATGTCCCTTCCTCTCTTTTTGCTGGCTAACCCCTGGTAGATTTTTTTTTGAACCTCTTAATAGTGTATTAAAATTCTGTGGTTCCATTTAGGACTGCTCTTGAATAGATTCTGGAATTATACTCGTATGACACATGAGGCTAGTGTAGAATGACTTCCCAGGACCAATATGGAGATTGTACAGCCTGCTTCAATTCTCTCTAGCCCTCCTTATGTGGTTTAACTAAATCTCTTCATTGTTGGATATTTCTCTTTCTCAGAGAAAGAGAAGCAATTAAAAAAAAAATTATTTAGACAAAGACAAAGGATAAGTAGAATGGCTCCCTTCCCCTCCTTTCCCCACTTCCTGTGGCCCCAAAGAAGAAGACTCTTATAGGTTAACACGTTACCCTCAGACCTACCCAGTGCTTAGACGTTAACAGCTCAGCTCAACTGTGCTGGCCCTTCCCTCCCAGCCCTAGAACCAGTGGAGACATGTTGAGCTTGAGAACCTCACTGTGGCAAGATTTTTATTTTTTATTAAAAATATATTTTTTTACATTTATTTATTTTTGAGAGACAGAGTGAGGCAGAGCACAAGTGGGGGAGGGGCAGAGAGAGAAGGAGACACAGAATCTGAAGCAAGCTCCAGGCTCAGAGCAAGCATTCAGCACACAGCCCAATGCAGGACTCAAACCCACAAACCATGAGATCATGACCTGAGCTGAAGTTGGTCACTTAACGGACTGAGCCACCCAGGCGCCCCTGTGGCAAGGTCTTAAGTAGCATGACAGATGCAACTTCACACAGCAACCACAGTATAAACAGAAATCTTGAGTGTGTGTGTGTGTGTGTGTGTGTGTGTGTGCGCGCGCGCGCGCACATGAGAGAGAGAGAGAGAGAGAGGAGAGAGAGAAGACAGAGATGGACAGACAGACCTCTTACTCCTGCCCCTTCCTCAGAGCTTCTCAAAGCCACTCTACTTCCATCCTCCACTGGTGCCATTAAGAAGAAGGTGGGCTTAGCTCTCTCTGGCTTGGTTCCTCATAAGACCCAGAGAGAGGTGAAGAGGTATAACTACGCTTGATTTTTTTTTTTTTTTTTTTAGTGTTTATTTATTTTTGAGAGACAGAAAGACAGAGCACGAGCTGGGGAGAAGCAGAGAGAGAAGGAGACACAGAATCTGAAGCAGGCTCCAGGCTCCGAGCTGTCAGCACACAGCCTAACGCGGGGCTTAAACTCGTGAGCCATGAGATCATGACCTGAGCCGAAGTCGGACACTTAACCGACTGAGCTACCCAGGAGCCCATAACTACACTTGACTTTAACTTGATTTTACTTACACAAGGTTAGGAAATTGGAATCCTCTTCTAGCTGGGTTTGGTTGAGTGGTAGAGTTGTCTTGAATCCTGAGTACCTTCACCATCTAAACCGTAAACAAACACAGTAACAGCTGCTTTCTTCTCCAGAGGAAGAAAGACTATCTCAGAAGAAATTTCTATTTTATGCACAGACTGAACTCTGCTTCACTGAGTTTATTCTGGTCTCCAACAATATAAACTGAACTCTTAAGAAATAGTCACACATAAAAGCATTCATCATGAATGTATTCATTTGTGAAACCAATAGTACACTAAGGCCAGGCCCCATGCCACAAAAGACCTAGATTTTGTAATGACTGTGTCAGTGACAACACACAACTATACAAAGTCACAGATCTTGTTTCTTAGGCTATGTCCTCTAAGGCCGTGGTTCTCAACTGGGGTCAATTTTGGACACCAGGGAAATGTCTGCTGATGTTTTTAGTTGTCACAACTGGGGTTGGAGGGCTACCAGAATCTGGTGGGTGGAGGCCAGGGATGTTGCTAAACATCCTTCATTGTACAGAAGGGTACCAGAATTATGTCACCACAAAATACGCCACTTTGGCATAAGGATTATTTTGAGCTAAAGACAACTGAAAGCCAGCAGAGGCAGAAAAAGCTCTTTACCTCCGTGTAACTACCTAAAAATAAAGTATAAATTTCCTCTTTTGTAAATGAAATTTACATTTATAAGGGAAATTTCCATTTGTAAAGACGTCTCTGTACCAGGAAGAGCACTACTCCGGGAGACAACTCTTATCATCAAATAAACTCTTATCTGCATAACAAGACAACCCTATTACCATACATTTCCTTCCCTCACCTTCCTATAATTTGCCTCCCCTGCCAAAAAGCCCAAAACCTCTTTTTTCTTTGTTTAGCCCAATATGGTATATAAACCTCAATCGTCTGACCACCTCCTTGAGTCTCCTTCCTTTGTGAAACTCTCCTGTGGATGTATGCAATTAAATTGTTTTTCTTATTCACCTATCTTTTATCAGTTTGATTTGCAAACTGCAGCCCCAGAATTTAGAGGGAAAAAGAGTTCCTCCCCACAGCAGAGGACAATCTCTCACAACAAACTGTCATCTGGCCCCAAACCTACATGGTGCCGAGGTGGAGAAACCCTGCTCTATACTGACAGCTAGAAATCGAAAGCATGGAAAACCAGCTTGGTATTTGGGAGCTTAGTAGCTTAAGAGAAGCCAAAGGAATTCTCATCTGTGGCTGTGTGTCTTGGACAGATCACTGAGATCTTTGCTGTTTCAAACTGCGCTTAATAAAGTGACGCTGCAGGGCCAAACAGATGGGTTTTGGTCCTGTGTCAGTCTGCCCGTTACACATTAGGAGTGCCGCAGCATGGCTGTGCTGGCAGGACAAGGGTCTGGGTGAAACAGAAAGTTCGCTAAAGCACAAGGCCAAGTGACACCCACGTTTTGGGTGTTAGGAAATCCGGGGACGTAAAACCCAGTGTTTTGGGGGCACAGAGGTATAAGGCAGCCTGTAGGCTAGGATGAACACCACAAGGTTGGGCGAGCAGCAGGTACGGGTGCAGATCCAGACTGTCCTCGTGACAGACAGGGGATCTGCCTGGCTCTCGGAGCAGCTCTGCCCGGAGCTGGGGGACTGTGGGCGAGGATCCAACCGTCTCTGTGAAATCAGCAGCTCGCCGTGATGCTCTGTAGCAATCTCCCTAGCTCCATCATGCTCGCTCCACAGCTTCCTCTCCAAGGGCTCTGGCACACAAGGATTAAGACCAGTCTATACTGGGACGCCAATGAGGTGTATCTGTTGATCAGCAACAGTATTTGGTAAAGGAAATAAAGAAAAGGAACCCATGCAGGCCTGCATAAGCAGGAAAACCTTTAATGTGATAACCATTCAACAAACATTTATTCACTGAGCATCTCTTCTGAATAAAGCATACAAATTCCTATTATTTTTCTTTCTAAACATTTGTTTTCAACAAACCAAATGGGAAGATTATGTAAGTTTATTTGCTTGGATGTACGGCAGTTAACATTCAGATCCACCAGTGAAGCCCCTCACTGCGTTCCACAAAGGACAGATGGGACTCCACCAGCTAATCTCCTTCCAGGTGGTGCTGACGCGGCACATATTGGAATATTCCTCTCTGTGGGAAACAGAGACGTAACTTCTACACTTTCCTCAACCTGCTATGACAACGTTCTTCACAGTCTTGGTTCTTCAAAGATTTGAAGTGAACTCCTCTCATGGAGAGTATATGCGAACCAGTAAACTCACAACTTTGACGCGATGCTCTTATTCAGTAGCTATGGTTCTTGTCTCTGTAATGGCTGCCTACTGTGCAGAATGCTGGCCTCTGGGGTGCTCTGTGCGGGAGAGCTGGCTTCCAGGGACAGGAATGCCTCGGCTCCAACAGTTACATCTTCAAAAAGGCCACCTGGAGAAGGAAGAAAGACCCACGATGCTTCACTTATATAACATGATGAAATGGTTCAATGCACATCAAATCAGAATCAGGGAAATCTGGTCGATAGAGACGCATGCTGATCTACAAAAGAAAAATAACTCCTGAGTCCGGGCAGACACTGCCATTTTACAGCGGGAGCCAATTACTCCTTTTTAAATGAACCATGTAGTAATTAACATGATTCGCATGCACTTTAAAGAAAAAAATAAATAAGTTTTAATTGACACTGAAGCTGTACGGCCGTGAAGTAATCCAGTCCTCCTTCCCATTGTTTCAGACTGCCTTTTTTTGGACTTTCCGTGAGCAGAAGTTTGAGTCCAGAAGATTCCCGCCAAGTCCAGCTCCTCACTGCCAGCCTCTCCCCAGGTCGTGTGAATGCTTTTAATCACATTCAGTTATATTTATTGTGCTTGTCGGTAGCAACTGATCTTAAAACTTAGTGTTTAAAAAAATTCAGACAGGTCTACGTACAAAATCGTTTCAGATTATTTAATGAGGCCCAGATCAAATGCATCTATTTCCCCCAGGAGTTTTAAACAACAGAGAAACAAACACTAAAGTTGATCATAAAAGTTGAGTTCAGAAGTGATAAATAAATTGGGAACTGTCCCAGTATCAGGAAGAGCGCAGACTGCAGGTTAGAGACAAAGATGGAGAAGTGTGGGAGGACTGACAAAGTCATGCTTGGCCTTTTTTTGGGGAAAGAGTGAGCAACAGAACTAAAAAACATTCTACTCCTGGACAGTTGGTTCTTAAGTCCCCAAATGCAGTCAAAGGAGGCATGTATTTAATGATCCCTGTTAAGGGGAAAGGAAAAAGGAAGAGTCATGCAGGGCAGAAAGCATCGGCTTTCTGTTGAGTAATTCAGAAGGCTGTTACTCTTCATACAGAGCTGGTGAGAAAGGCCCCTGCTGCGTTTCCATATCAACTTCCTGCTGAGTTTTCTATATCAAGTTTTGCAATGAGAACACCAAAGTTGAAGGAGCAGGCAAAGAAGAAAGGTTAAGATTCCTAAACAAAATGTAAACACAGACAATTGATACAAATCTCAAGGGCTTACTGTGAGGATTAGATGAGATAATGGTTATGAAAATACATGTGTTCCTCTCCCTTGCCTTTCAGCTGATAACAGATATCAATCAGGAGCCCATGAATACACCAGAGGAGATGGGGCTGTTCAAGAGAGAACAGTGGGGCCCCTTAGGGGATGACCATGGAATTACAGGGGAAAGGTTATCAGTCTGGCTTCTGGATCACTGTAGATAGTGTCTCTGTCAGGTGATACTCTGCTTCTGTAAGAACAGTTTATGGGGAAGACCTTCCAAAGAAGACAATGCCACTGTTAATATTGAGAAATAGGAAAACCAGTTGTCTCCTTTTTAATTCGGAAAATTGCTATGTCGTGGAGTATTCCAACCAGAAACCACTCAGAATAATACCACTGATAAATATCACCATAAAAATGGTTAATAACTTTACCCCTGGAATCACACAGACAGACCAGCGGTTCTCAACTTGGGGTGATTTTACCCACCAGGGGACATTTGGCAGTGTCTGCAGACGTTTCGGTTATCATAAATTGGGGGACGCTATTGGCATCTAGAGAGTAGAGGCCAGGGGTATTGTTAAACGTGTTATAATGCACAGGACAGCCCTCCACAAGAAAGAATTATCAGCCCTAATATGTCAATAGTGCTGATGCTGAAAAATACCAACATTATAGACATAAGCGCTTAAAGCTAGATCTCTATTCACCAGCTGTGTGACCTTCAACAATCTTGTTAGCAGCCTCCCTCAGCCTTTCCTCATCTGCAAAACGGGAATTATAACTGGACCTATCTGAAACTTGTACAACACTTCATAGTTTATGAAGCCTATTTAGACTGCTTTCATCCTGAGTATAACCTGTGATTTACATAAAGCAAATGAAGAAACAGAAGCTCAGAAAAATTAAGTGACTTGCTCAGGATACAAAGCTATTAAGTGGCAATAATGGGCTCAGGAAGAAGTTTTGATTCCTAACCCGTGCTTTTCCCACTAGAAGTTTTCAGACGAATGAGGTAAACTGCAGAGGTTTGGGGACTTTTAATCTTCATGATTGCCTCAAATATCAAAGATTTATTTTCTTCTGCATGCCTGTGAATATGAACTACAGGATGGAACTATTACACAAGAGACTGAGCTGATTAAATAATGCAAAGTGGAGCCCCCTCCCCCCGCACCAAGAAGGGAAAACTTTAGAATTTGACCCAGTATGTCTTTTTTTTCATGTCTAGTTTTCATAATTCTGCCTGGCAAGTACATAATGTATTTTGCAGTTCTTAATAACAAAAAACTGCAATCATCCTTGGGAACAGGTACTGTACAATGCATTTTAGCTTCTTTTTATTTAAAACACTGCGAGTTAATATATTTCAGCATTTCTAACGCTGATTTTGTGTTCTCTAGCTTTTATCGATGACAGCAAAAACTGTTCGCCCTAACTGCCATTTATTCTGAGGATAATTTTGTTTCATTACACTAAGAAAACTCTGTATTTCATCTTTTTAGTTTGATTCTCAAAAGTAAAAGTTTTAAGGCTTTTCTGAGTACATGAGCACAGCCACAGCTTGAGGCTCCATTGATACATTTCTGGAAAATATAGTTACAAAAGTATATATTATTATTTAAAAACAACAGAAATGGGACTCTTTCCTATTGGCTGTAAGGTTTGAGTCTCCCTATTCTGTGCACTTGAATTTGGAAAGTTGGGAATAGGAAGAGGGCGAGGAGGTAAAGATGTCTAAAAATAATGTCTCTGCTTTGAGTCATCACCTAAAAACAATCTTCTTAAACCACAACAAACAGGGCTAGGCTGATGTGATAGCTGACCAAATTTCAGTTTAAAATGCTTTAATACATTTACAGAATATGTTAAACACTTTTTAATGTTCTTTTATCTTAGTTAACAAATTTATATTATTAAATTCAATTCCTCAGCATAGATTTGAAATTTCAATCAATAAAAAAATATGCTGTCAAGGCAGGCTGCACAAGATTAACATTAAAAGAAAAGGCTATCTAAGTGCTTTGGGGTTGCTAAACAAGACAGATACAACAGTAAAATACTGGAAAATGTGAATTTCATAGCAACTGCAAGCTTTAGAAGAAACTCTTTAGAATAAGCATAGCCACACACAAATGTTCTTTAAAGAGTATTGTAGATATTAAATATATAAAACCATGCCTTAAATATGTATTTTTGTCTAGGTATGGCTCATGTTCAAAGTTATGTTCTGAAATAGAATGTTTTATGACACGGAAAAGAGTTTATACTTTATATTATAAAACAGTTTCGAAAATCAAATTTCATTTACAAAACAAAAAATATAAATGTAAATATAAAAATAATTTCAGAAAAATATCAGAAGAGTTTATACTTTATACTATACAACTGTTTCAAAAGTCAAATTTCATTTACAAAACAAAAAATATAAATATAAATATAAAAATAATTTCAGAAAATGACTCAAGCATTTATCAAATACATTTAACATCTTAAATAATATTAAGTGGGGCGCCTGGGTGGCCCGGCCAGTTAAGTGGCTGACTTCAGCTCAGATCATGATCTCACAGCTTGTGGGTTCGAGCCTGCATCGGGCTTTGCGCTGACAGCTCAGAGCCTGGAGCCTGTCTTCAGATTCTGTGTCTCCCTCTCTGTCCCTTCCCTGCTTATGCTGTCTTTCTCTCTCTCAAAAATAGATAAAACATAAAAAAAAGTTTAAAGAAAAAAATAAAAAATAAATAAACATTAAAAAAATAACAGTAAGTAATTTTTACTAACTCACTAACTCAGCATTGATCAGGCCCATGTTGATAATACCTGGACTCATCTTTTTGAGTTGGATGAACAGTATAAGATTTCTCTCTCTGGGGTGGCAGCCTGGCTTCATTCATTCAATTCATTTAATCATTAGGTACTGTCTACACGCCAGTGACTGGCCCAGTCAGAC
Source organism: Panthera uncia (assembly GCF_023721935.1). Taxonomy (NCBI): domain Eukaryota; kingdom Metazoa; phylum Chordata; class Mammalia; order Carnivora; family Felidae; genus Panthera; species Panthera uncia. Next base: position 44,258,814 of record NW_026057580.1, read on the forward strand.
CACACTGAGAAGGCATTCTCCCCCGGTGCTAAGAGGCTGGTGGGGGAGACAGCCACGGAATGAGATGATTCTAATAATGTGGGATAAGTTTTGAGATGGATGCCTAACACCCGCTGGGAGAAAAATACCATTCTTGGGTTATGAAAGGAAGTAAGATTTCTGAGGCAGACCCTGAGAGAGGTCTTTATTACTGTAATTATGAATACTGTGTTGACAGGGGGAGGCAAAACCTGGCATGGCACAGAGTGGCAAACACTTCTTCCTGCTTAAGGATGGTGGCTTGCTAAATGAATGACTAGCAAACTGGAAGGATGCAACAAAAGACCAAAGAAACAATACAATAAGGAAGAAGATCCTCTCCCTCTAAAATGACAACAATTATGTGTATACTCAACTGCAGACCGAGACTCCAGACTAAGGGAACATCCATGCAGCCTTCCAACTCCTGACTTTCTGCACAAAATCCGTAAGAGCTTGTAGAAAATAGGAAAGAAAGAGTAAGATGGATGTCTGTAACTTAATTTAAACCTTGGCCTTGTATTTTCTTTAAGCCATGGATGCACTATGATAATTTAAATATAAATAAAAAGCCTGCTGATTTTCATCTATGCGGGAACCAGTTAAGCTAAGATTGGCTGTTTCCCAGTGGACATCTAGGTGGAAAGCCAGCAGTATGTCTCGTATCAGAAGAGAGAGATGTGTGGGGGAGAAACCAGGACTGATGTCCCTTCATCTATACATAGAGCCAAAAACGTGGACAAATTCAACGGTTACTAGATCTTGATCCTATTCACCAAAGCAAGTAAGTTCTAGACATAAAATTCTCCTCACTTCTTTTGGAACAAGGGGATGGTGGAGAATATTGTTGGCATTGGATGGTGCTACTGCAACACTATAGTGAACTAGTGGTTCTGATGCAATCACTGAAGCCTCCAGTTATATAAAGCAAATGAATAACTGTGCCAATGACAGCAAACCCATGGGGTGAACGTTTCTATGGCAGTAGTCTTTAGATGTTACATAAAAAATACTGCCTCAAGCACAAGACACATTTGTTAAAATCAATAATTCTGGGTGGGTGTTCAAATGCACAATATAAAAAAACAGTGCTACCACAATAAACACACCATCACTCATATATCAAAAGGTCTTTTTAACTTCTCAATCCTATGGAATATCTACAGGAGATAACTTGGCAGAAGAGAACCAGCGATACAACCACAGCCTTGGATGTGGTGTTGTGACAATCCCACTGCATTGTCCTGTTGGCGACAGGCCTCTTACCAAACAAGTTATTCAGAAACAGTTGTCAGAGCTCAGAAACAAAGGAGTATTTTTCTCCAGTATCAATGAATTCAAATATTTAGTAGCAAAACTACTTTAATAAGTAATCTTTCAAGGCAGCTATGTTCATTCTTATCTATCTCTCTTAACATTGACATGAATGAGTGTTGAAGAAGATGACATACTTGGGATATCAGTACAATTAGAAATCCCAGGCAGGGACATGAACACACATGGGAAACAAAATACCCTTCTATAGCAGATGACTGGTTTCTGCCATCTAAACAGACTTATTTCAGTGATGTTTTTAAATTCCTATTTTACTTGTAAATATTAATTCTTCTAAGAGAGATACGACTAAGGCAGAAAGCTGCCTGATAAAACACTTTCTGACCCATTGTCAAGGATGGAGGAGAGGTTAGCTTGTGAGGTTAGCAGTGTGGATCCCACTGGCTAACAGTTGGAAAAGTGCCTACATTAAGTAGGCAGTGATGTGATGCTGTAATGAGTGGTCCTGGGGCCAGACCTATTCAGATGCAGGTGCGTGAGTGCAGAATTCTATCAAGTAGGAAGAAGGCACAAAGGTGATTTACCACACTTTTTTCAGGGAAAAGGCTAAGGAGGTTCACCGCTGCCTTTGCAAATGGTCCTAGACAATAGTATATCATACCTGAACAGCTTACTGTTGTTGGTTAGTATTCAATAAGTTCTTTACTGTAATTCTTAAAACTTAGAGCAATCGAGAGTTGTATTGCTCAGTTTTTTTTAATAACTGATTAATGATTATATGAATTACAGACAAAATTAGGAAAATAAAATTTTTGTAACTCCACTATCAGCTATAACTACTAACACTTTAGATATAGCTCTCTAGACTTCTATTATCTATGTGTAACTGGACATTTTTATATATGCTGCTTTGTAATATATAGGTCCTTTTTAGCCTAATAATCTATTGTGGTGATCTTCCCATAACAATGATTATTTTTCTATGATATTTTTTTAATGGCTGCATTAAATTCCACTATATATCTGTATCACTTTAAGAAAAAAAAGATAAATACAAAACATTTTACAAGAAAGCAAATTTGAGAGGTTTCTTTGGGGGCTAAGGGATGGTATTGACTATTGGACCCAGAGGGTATTTTAGCATAATCTAGTCCAGTGATTCCCTAGGTGTTGTCTCTGGACAAGCTTGATCTGCATCACCAGGAAATTGTTAGGCTAATTCTTGTGCTCTATTCTACATCTGCTGAATCAGAAACTCTAGGGATGGAGCCCAGCAACTGGTGTCTTAATAGTCCTCCAGGTGACTCTACTGTATGTTAGAGTCTGAGAGCCACTGGTCTAAGCCATTCATTTTACGCAGCCGAGCAAACTTAGAAAGGGACTTATTTATAGTGGCACAGCTAATAAGAAGAGGGACTCAAACACAAGTCAAATCCTAATCCAGCATCTTCATTTCCAGACCAGTGCAAAAGGAAGACACTGGTCTAGGGGGTCCAAAAATCCTTATAAAACACATTTTTTCGGGGCGCCTGGGTGGCTCAGTCGGTTACACATCCAACTTTTTGGCTCAGGTCATGGTCTAGAGTTTGTGGGTGTGAGCTCCGTGTCGGGGTCTGTGCTGACAGATCAGAGCCTGGAGCCTGCTTCAGGTTCCGTGTCTCCCTCTCTCTCTGCCCCTCCCCCGCTCGTGCTCTGTCTGTCTCTCTCTCTCTCAAAAAAAACGCTAAAGAAAAAAAATACAAATAAACATAAAAAAATAAACATTAAAAATTTTTTTAAAATATTTTTTCTTCTAGAAGACAGTAAGACTGTCAAACAAGGGAGAAAGAAACAATGTCCAGTCCTATTTCCTGATATTGATAAAGGATATTGGGCCCAACATCTACAAAAGGAGAGCTGAGTCCTTTTTGTTAATTATCTAGAGATTGAAGGGGCCAAATATCTCAAACTGATCTACTGTGTAAAATTAGGCTGTTAAGAGTTAAGTAAATGATTTTGGGGTGAGGAGGGGCTGGAAAAGATAGCTTCTGATATGCCTTAATGTGGTTTTCTTTTCTAAATCTAGTTACCCCACATGGGTCTCTACCAAAATTATTTGGTTAGTTCAGGTAAACAAAATTGTCCCAAATTTTCATTAAAAATAAAGACTATCATGACAGTACCAAAAAGCTGGCAAAGAAACAAAATCTTCCATATACTGCTTGGGAGGTGGTGGATATAAAATGGTATGGGCATTCTAGAAAATGGTTTAGCAATTTCTTTGAAAAGCAAACATGTATTTACTATATGATCCAGCAACTGCTGTCTTAGACATTTAACCCAGAGAAATGCAAACTTGGTGTTCACACAAAAAGCTGGACACAAATATTTATGGGAGCATTATTTTAATAGCCCCAAACTGGAATCAGACCAGGTGTATAGTTAAACCCACTGTGGTATATCAATATTGTAGAATACTACTCAGCAGTAACAAGTAGCAAATTACACATACATGCAACTTGGAAGAATCTCCAGGGAATTATGCTGAGTTAAAAAAAGCCGACCTCAAAATGTATGAGAGTGAAATCATACGGTATTTGTCTTTCTCTGACTTATTTCATGTAGCATTATACTCTCCAGTTCCATCCATGTCATTACAAATGGCAAAATTTCATTCTTTTCTATGGCTGAATAATATTCCATTGTATATATACCACTTCTTCTTTATCCATTCATCAGTTGATGGACATTGGACTCTGTCCACAGTTTGGCTACTGTAAATAAGGCTGCTATATAGACATGGTTGTATCCCTTTGAATTAATGTTCTTGTAATCTTTGGGTAAATACCCAGTAGTGTGATTGCTGGATCATAAGACTGATTATAAAAAGTTCATAACTTTTTGAGGAGTCTCTATATTGTTTTCCACAGTGGCTGCACTAGTTTGCATTACCATGAACAGTACAAGAGGGTTCCTCTTTCTCCACACCCTTGCTAACACCTGTTGTTTCTTGTGTTGTTCATTTTAGCCAATCTGACAGGTGTGAGGTGATATCTCCTTGTAGTTTTGATTTGCATTTCTTTGCATCCATTGGATGGATGTCTTTTTTTTAATTAAAAAAAGTTTTAATATTTATTTAATTCTGAGAGAGAGAAAGACAGAGTGTGAGAAGGGGAGGGGCAGAGAGAGAGGAAGACACAGAATTTGAAGCAGGTTCCAGGCTCTGAGCTGTCAGCACAGAGCCCGACACACAGCTCAAACCCATGAACTGTGAGATCATGACCTGAGCTGAAGTCTGACGCTTAACCAACTGAGCCATCCAGATGCCACTGGATGGATGTCTTCTTTGGAGAGATGTCTGTTCATGTCTCCTGCCCATTTCTTAACTGAATTATTTGTTTTGGGTGTTGAGTTTTATAAGCCCTTTATACATTTTGGAAACTAACCCTTTATCATATGTCATTTGTTAATATCTTGTATTCCACAGGCTGCCTTTTAGTTTTGTTGTTTGTTTCCTTCACTGTGCAGAAGCTTTTTATTTTGATGTAGTCCCAGTAGTTTATTCCTGCTTTTGTTTCCCTTGCCTCAGGAGACATATGTCAAAAGAAGTTGCTACAGCTGATGTCAAAGAAGTTACTGCCTGTGTTCTCTTCTACGATTTTTATGGCTTCAGGTATCACATGTAGACCTTTAATCCATTTTGAATTTATTTTTGTGTTTGGTGTAAAAGAGTGGTCCAGTTTCATTCTTTTGCATGTTGTTGTCCAGTTTTAACAACATCATTTGTTGAAGAGACTTTTTCCCATTAGATATTCTTTCCTGCTTTGTCAAAGATTACTTGAACATATAATTGTGGGTTTATTTCTGGATTTTCTATTCTGATCCATTGTATATAACATTTGGAAATGAGAAATTTTTACAAAGAGAGGACAGAGTAGTGGTTGCCAGGGGTTAGGGGTAGTGGGAGGGGAGAGATGGTGTGATTATAACAGGGCAACAGGATGGATCCTGGTTTAACTGCCAACGCAACTGCTCAGTGTCTTGACAATGGTGTTGGAAACAAACATACAGCGATAAAATTGTGTGGTACTTCATACATGTGCACACACATACACAGAGGAATAAAATAAAACCAGGGAAATTTGAGTAAGATGGGAGGAACCATACCATGTCAATACCCTGGTTGTGACAATATACTACAGTTCTGAACAATGTTTCCTTTGGGGAACCTGGGTAAAGGACACAAGTAATCTTTTACATTATTTCTGATAACTACAAGTGAATGTACAACTATTTAAATAAAAATTTCAATGAAAAATAATGCTACAATTCTTTTTTCTATTTTTTTAATGTTTATTTATTTTTGAGAGAGAGAGTGAGGAGAGAGAGAGAGAGAGGAAGCACGAGTCAGGGAGGGGCAGAGAGTGAGAGGGCAACACAGAATCCAAAGTAGGCTCCAGGCTCCAAGCTGTCTGCACAAGCCTGATGCGGGGCTTGAACTCACAAACCTCAAGATCATTACCTGAGCTGAAGTCAGACGCTTAACCCACTGAGCCATCCAGGTGCCCCAATAATGCTACAATTCTTCGCAAATGATCTTGTCTAGCTTACTTCAATCCAGTTACCTCTACATGTAGCTTGAGATACATTATTTAAAATCTTGCCCACATTGATGTTCTGGTCAATATATCACTGATATTTCATTTCCTCAGTGGAATGACCTGAGTAAGTTAGTAAGATAATTTTGGAACGAGTCCTGAAGCAGATGGCTACAGTGAGACAGAACACCATTATATTTAATGTGGTTGGGCTGACAGCCTGGCATTAAATGCTTAGGTTACACACAATAGCACCTTAAATCTTAGGTTGTATATGAACCACTTATTCTAAATAGTCCACTAAGCACATTCTTTTTTTGCTTTTTTATTGCCCTGGAGTAAATAATGAAGAAAGTATTCTGGCATTTTTTAAAATTCAAAATGTCATAGCAAAATTTCCAGGTACATAATAGGCACTCAATAAATATTTTTTTCACACTGAATACATTAGACTTAAGTTCTAATTTTACTTTTTTAAAACAATTTTTTAATGTTTATTTATTTTTGAGAGAGGGAGAGAGAGACAGAGCATGGGTGGGGGAGGGGCAGAGAGAGAGAGAGAGAGAGACAGAATCCAAAGTAGGCTCCAGGCTCTGAGCTGTCAGTACAAAGCCCGATGTGGGGCTCAAACCCACAAATCGCGAGATCATGACCTGAGCCCAAGTCAGACACTTAAGCGACTGAGCCAGGCAGGCACCCCTCTAACTTTACTCTTAAAAGTAATATTACCTTAGAAAACATATGGAGAAAAAGGAAAAAAAATGTACTATAAAATCTAACATAATTATCACTTGGGCCTATTTCTATATAGTTTTAAGATACATTTTTTATATCGATTATCATATGTGCATAATTTTTGATATCATCAACAGTTTTATATGTTGCTCAGTAAGTCTTTATTCATATTTTAATAGCTGTAAAATAGTCCATCTTAATTTAATCCATTACAAACTTAAGTTGTTCCCAGGTTTATTAAGATCATAAGCATCAATCATTTTCATGTTTATAGATTTTTTTCCATATTTTAGAATATTCCCTTAGGATTGAGTCTCAGGAATGGGATTACTAGATTTAAAGGTATAAATATTATTATAATTTGATGCATATTTTTTCCAGTGAGCTGTACCAACTGGCAATGCCATTAGCATTTGGTCTTTGTTTTTTAATCAGCACAAACTTAATTAAAAAAATTAACAATGCTTTTTGAATTCATTTACTTGCTTTGAGTTTAAACATTCTCCCAAATGTTTGTTTAATAATTTGTTTTTCTTGTAAATTGGTTAATTGTGAAATAAAAAACGGTATAACTGAGCTGCAATCTTGAAAGGATGCTGCGGCAGCAAGGATGGATGAGGCAGAACAGAGAATCAGCGATATAGAGGACAAACTTATAGAGAATAACAAAGCAGAAAAAAAGGGAGATTAAGGCAAAAGAGCATGATTTAAGAATTAGAGAAATCAGTGACTCATTAAAAAGGAACAACATCAGAATAATTAGGGGTCCCAGAAGAGGAAGAGAAAGAAATAGAGGTAGAAGGGTTATGTGAGCAAATCATAGTGGAAAAATTTCCTAACCTGGGGAAAGACACAGACATCAAAATCCAGGAAGCACAGACAACCCCCGTTAGAGTCAACAAAAACCGAACATCAACAAGGCATATCACAGTCAAATTCACAAAATACTCAGGCAAGGAAAGAATCATGAAGGCAGGAAGGGAAAAAAAGTCCCTAACCTACAAGGGAAGGCAGATCAGGTTTGCAGCAGACCTATCCACAGAAACTTGGCAGGCCAGAAAGGAGTGGCGGGATATGTTCAGTGTGCTGAAATCAGAAAAATATGCAGCCAAGAATTCTTTATCCAGCAAGGCTGTCACTCAAAATAGAAGGAGGGATAAAAAGTTTCCCAAACAAACACAAATTAAAGGAGTTTGTGACCACTAAACCAGCCCTGCAAGAAATTTTAAGGGAGACTTTCTAAGGGAGAAAAGATGAAAATATATAAATAAAAATAAATAAATACCAAAAGCAACAAAAGATTAGGAAGGACCAGAAACGCCAACTCTACAAGCATCATAATGGCAATAAATGCGTATCTTTCAGTACTCGCTCTAAACGTCAATGGACTCAATGTTCCAATCAAAAGACACAGGGCAACAATGGATAAGAAAACAAGATTCATTTATATGCTGTTTACAAGAGACACACTTTAGACCTAAAGACAGCTTTACACTGAAAGTAAGGGGATGGAGAACCGCTATCATGCTAATGGTCAACAAAAGAAAGTTGGAGTAGCCATACTTATATCAGACAATCTAGACTTTAAAATAAAGATTGTATCAAGAGATGCAGACAGGCATTATATCATTACCAAGGGGTCTATCTACCAAGAAAACCTAACAATTGTAAACATTTATGCACCAAATGTGAGAGTACCCAAATATATAAATCAATTAGTCACAAACAAAGAAACTCATCAATAGTAATACCATAATAGTAGGAGACTTCAACACCCCACTCACAGCAATGGACAGATCATCTAATCAAAAAATCAACAAGGAAACAATGGCTTTGAATGACACACTGGACCAGATGGACTTAACAGATATATTCAGAACATTTTACCCTAAAGCAGAATATACATTCTTCTCCAGTGCACATGGAACGTTCTCCAGAATAGACCATATACTGGGACACAAATCAGCCCTAAGTAAGTACAAAAAGATCAAGATCATACCACGCATATTTTCAGACCACAACACTATGAAACTCGAAATCAACAAGAACAAATTTGGAAAGGTAACATATACTTGGAGACTGAAGAACATCCTACTAAAGAATGAATGGGCTAACCAAGAAGTTAAAGAGGAAATTAAAAAGTTCATGGAAGCCAATGAAATTGATAACACCACAACCCAAAACCTTTGGGATGAAGCAAAGGCAGTCATAAGAGGAAAGTATATAGCAATCCAGGCCTACCTAAAGAAGGAAGAAAGATCTCAGATACACAACCTAACCTTATGCCTTAAGGAGCTGGAAAACAAACAGCAAATAAAACCCAAAACCAGCAGAAGACAGGAAATAATAAAGATTAGAGCAGAAATTAATGCTATTGAAACCAAAAAAAAAAAAACCAGTAGAACAGATCAATGAGACGAGAATCTGGTTCTTTGAAAGAAATAACAAAATTGATAAACCACTAGCCAGTTTGATCAAGAAGAAAAAGAACTCAAATAAATAAAATCAAGAATGAAAGAGGAGAGATCATAACCAACACAACCGAAATAAAAACAATAATAAGAGAATATTATGAGCAATTATATGCCAATAAAATGGGTAATCTGGAAGAAATGGACAAATTCCTAGAAACATATACACTACCAAAACTGAAACAGTAAGAAATAGAAAATTTCAAAAGACCCATAACCAGTAAGGAAATTAAATTAGTAATCAAAAATCTCCCAAAAACCAAGAGTCCAGGGCCAGATGGCTTTCCAGGGGAATTCTACCAAACATTTAAGGAAGAGTTAACACCTATTGTCTTGAAACTGTTCCAAACAATAGAAATGGAAGGAAAGCATCCAAACTTTTTCTATGAAGCCAGCATTACCTTGATTCCAAAACCAGACAAAGACTCCACTAAAAGGAGAACTACAGACCAATTTCCCTGATGAACATGAATGCAAAAATCCTCAACAAGATATTAGCCAACCGGATCCAAAAATACATTAAAAAATTATTCACCACAACCAAGTGGGATTTACACCTGGGATGCAGGGCTGGTTCAATATCTGCAAAACAATTAACATGATTCATCAAATCAATAAAAGAAAGGACAAAAACCATATGATCCTCTCAATAGATGCAGAGAAAGCATTTGACAAAATACAGCATCTTTTCTTGATAAAAACCCTGAAGAAAGTAGGGATAGAAGGAGCAAACTCGAGATCATAAAAGCCATACATGAACGACTCAATGCTAATATCATCCTCAATGAGAAAAAACTGAGAGCTTTCCCCCTAAGTTCAGGAACAAGACAGGGATGTCCACTCTCACCACTGTTATTCAACATAGTATTAGAAGTCTTAGCCTCTGCAATCAGACAACACAAAGAAATAAAAGGCATCCAAATTGGCCAAGAGGAGGTCAAACTTTCACTCTTTGCAGATGACATGATACTCTATATGGAAAACCCAAAAGATTCCACCAAAAAACTGCTAGAATTGATTCATGAATTCAGCAAAGTTGCAGGATATAAAATCAATGCACAGAAATCGGTTGCATTCCTATACACCAACGATGAAGCGAAAGAAAGAGAAATCAAGGAATCGATCCCATTTACAGTTGCACCAAAAACCATAAAATACCTAGGAATAAATCTAACCAAAGAGGTGAAAAATCTATACACTGAAAACTATAGACAGCTGATGAAAGAAATTGAAGAAGACACCAAAAGATGGAAAAAGATTCCATGCTCCTGGTTAGGAAGAACAAATATTGTTAAAATGTCGATACTACCCAAAGCAATCTATATATTCAATGCAATCCCTATCAAAGTAACACCAGAATTCTTCAGAGTTAAAAAATCGTAAAATTTGTATGGAACCAGAAAAGACCCCAAATAGCCAAAGTGATCTTGAAAAAGAAAACCAAATCAGGAGGCATCACAATCCCAGACTTCAAGCTATACTACAAAGCTGTAATCATCAAGACAGTATGGTACTGGCACAAGAACAGACACTCAGATCAATGGAACAGAATAGAGAACCCAGAAATGGACCCACAAACACATGGCGAACTAATCTTTGACAAAGCAGGAAAGAATATCCAATGGAATAAAGACAGTCTCCTCAGCAAGTGGTGCTGGGAAAACTGGACAGCGACATGCAGAAGAATGAACCTGGACCACTTTCTTACACCATACACAAAAATAAATTCAAAATGGATGAAAGACCTCAATGTAAGACAGGAAGCCATCAAAATCCTCGAGGAGAAAGCAGGCAAAAACCTCTTTGACCTTGTCCACAGCAACTTCTTACTCAACATGTCTCCAGAGGCAAGGGAAACAAAAGCAAAAATGAACTACTGGGACCTCATCGAAATAAAAAGCTTCTGCACAGCAAAGGAAACAATCAGCAAAACTACAAGGCAACCGACAGAATGGCAGAAGATGTTTGCAAATGACATATCAGATAAAGGATTAGTATCCAAAATCTATAAAGAACTTATCAAGCTCAATGCCCAAAAAACAAACAATCCAGTGAAGCAATGGGCAAAAGACATGAACAGACACTTTTCCAAGGAAGACATCCAGATGGCCAACCGACACATGAAAGAATGCTCCACATCACTCATCATCAGGGAAATACAAATCAAAACCACAATGAGATACCACCTTACACCTGCCAAAATGGGTAACATTAACAACTCAGGCAACAACAGATGCTGGCGAGGATGTGGAGAAAGAGGATCTCTTTTGCATTGTTGGTGGCAATGCAAGCTGGTGTAGCCACTCTGGAAAACAGTATGGAGGTTCAAAAAACTAAAAATAGAACTACCCTATGACCCAGCAATTGCACTACTAGGCATTTATCCATGGGATACAGGTGTGCTGTTTCAAAGGGACACATGCACTCGCATGTTTATAGCAGCACTATCAACAATAGCCAAAGGATGGAAAGAGCCCAAATGTCCATCAATGGATGAATGGATAAAGATGTGGTATATATATACAATGGAGTATTACTCAGCAATCAAAAAGAATGAAATCTTGCCATTTGCAACTATGTGGATGGAACTAGAGGGTATTATGCTAAATGAAATTAGTCAGTCAGAGAAAGACAAAAATCATATGACTTCACTAATATGAGGACTTTAAGAGACAAAACAGATGAACATAAGGGAAGGGAAACAAAAATAATACAAAAACAGGGAGGGGGACAAAACAGAAGACACTCATATGTGGAGAACAAACTGAGGGTTACTAATAGGGTTGTGGGAGGGGGGATGGGCTAAATGGGTAAGGGGCATTAAGGAATCTACTCCTGAAATCATTGTTCCACTATATGCTAATTTGGATGTAAATTTAAAAAATAAAATAAATAAAATAAATAACAATGCTTTTTGAATTTATTTACTTGTTATGAGTTTAAACATTCTCCCAAATGTTTAATAATTTGTTTTTCTTGTAAATTGGTTAATTGTGAATTCATGTCCTTTTTCTTTACCTACCCATAGGGGGTTTAATTTTTTTAATATTTTATAAAAGTTCTTTAGTAAATGTTAATATGTTTTTGATGCAGTGAAGAAATTAAGTGCAAGGCACAGTCTCATCTCGCTAAATCCTTAAAAAAAAAACTTGAATTAAATATCTAATTTAATTGCCCCCAAATTATAAAAGAGGAACCAAGATTCCGAGAAGGTAAGCAAATTCTGCTCACTACTATAAGCCAGGAATAAGACCGGGTTTGCAACCAGGTCTCTGTTTCTGAGCCTAGTATTCACTCCATCATAAAAGCTCCCTTCTACCTAATTATGGCGAGAGATAATTGCTATAGTAACTTTAGTTGAAAAAAGAATCCATAATATTCCAATTTTAAACCACATTTAGTAGCAGTTAAAATGATGCAGGTACTCTATTTTTTGAGAAGAAAGTAGATTACTTTTTTTGGATTAGATGTAAACAAGAGAAAGAAAAGGCAGGATGCAAAATAAAGCCCTTCTTGTATAGAGAAAATAATTCTTTGATTAGAAGGGAACGTGTCTGGCAAATGAGGAGAGCCAACGGGATGGATGAGAAATTGGCATAAAATCTCGGAAAGGAATTTTTGTCTGTAAGTTTAAAAAGTAGGATGAATAATACTGGCATAGTTTAGGCAGTTCAGTAAAAAGGATTATAACTTGGAATAATCAAGTAACAGTTAAGGACTGGCAAGTAAGAGGATCAAATTATAACCAGATGTTTATTTTCTTTAGCCATTTACTACTTAGGCATTACTTTGAAAATATAATATTTAAAGGCACATAAATCTTTAAAAAGGAAAACATAGTAACATATCCATTTTTAAATAAACATCATTTATTTCTTAAGCCTGTTATTTGGAGTTGCTAGGAATAAACAGGGATCATAAAACTGGTAATCTATTTATTTTAAAGAACGGGTGGAGAATGGCTTATGAGGATTTTAGAATTACAAAATGAAACGAAAGTAAACTCTGGTACTGACACAGGGGAACACTGAGGAGGACAATGCTATGTGATGTTTCACCACAAGCTTCACCCTTTTTCACTTTAGGTCACATGCAAAACAAAGAGGGGCTCTTTTACACGGGACTGCTCATGGAGCTTCTCCAAGTCAACAACAGCTTAGGGTCTGGTGCTAGGAAAGGGTAGGTAGAGATCAAGGTTCAGAGTGGTAAGTTTTGTACCCATCATCTAAGCTCCAGGAGAAGCCAGAACAATCAGAGAGGTACTCGGAAGGTACTAAAGGGTGAACTCTAAGTGATATGGAAAGACTGCACAAAGCCGGAGACAGAGTATATGAAACAGAGAAATGAAAAAACAGATTAGCGTGAGAAGGCAGCACTCTGTACACAGCTACAAGCTGTAGGAGACCAGAGATCCAGACTCTGGACTGAGGGAAAGAGGAGACTAAACCTGCCCCTTCTCCCTTCCTGCCCTCTGAGCTGAATGACCACTCAGAGCCTCAGCTCCCTCTGGGTCTGCCCACTGATGGCTGTAGGAATTAGTGATAAGGTAAATAGCCTGGCAGGCACTGGAACAGATGAGTCCCTCAATAAATGAATACAGATAATTATTATTACTCAACCTAAATGTTTTACGTATTTTACTATTAAAAAATGTTTATTTAGTTATTTTGAGAAAGAACGAGCAGGGAAGGGGCAGAGAGAGAAGGAGAGAAAGAATTCCAAGCAGGCTCCATACTGTCAGCAGGAAGACTGGCGTGGGGCTCAAACTCACAAACTGTGAGATCATGACTTGAGCCATAACCAACTGAGCCACCCAGGTGTCCCTTATAAGGTATTTTAAATATTGTTACAGATGCATTTTTTCTGTCTGCTATTCATGAATGAATCTATGTTTCTTTAATTCTTTTGAAAGAGTACAAATGGCTGATTATATATATAAAATAACCAAGGTTTAAGTGAGGTTTTTTTTTTTTTTTTTGGCTTATACTACCTTAAGTAACAATGACAGTTACCAGTGACCAGTGACAGTTACCAAAATTGCAGATATTAAAGAAAACACTGCCACCCTATAGTGTTTGCAAATAAAGAAGGTAGATGTAAGATGTAAAGAATGTAGCACAAAATATCACCTGCTACTTAAAAAATAACTCCAAGCCCAGGTGCCACTGATAGTATTGCGTAGGGGTTCTCTGAAGGTGTGTAATGGGTAGGATTCCTAGGGGTTCAGACCAGCACATCCTTAGTTACTAACATAATCTACTCATTAAAAACTCAGCTCTGAATCCAGGATGACTGACTACATTGTGAGTCTTTACTACATGAAATTATTTGGCTGAATTTATAATAATCAGGCTCCTACCAAATACAGTAAAACCTTGGTTTGTGAGCATAATTCATTGTGGAAATATGCTCGTAATCCAAAGCACTTGTATATCAAAGTGAATTTCAAGAACCATTGTCTCAGTTGTGATCTTGTGATATTTGGTGTCATGTACTACTCGTATTACAAGGCATTGCTTGTTTATCAAGTTAAAATTTATTAGAAATGTTTGCTCGTTTTGCCCAATACTCACAGAACAAGTTACTCGCAATCCAAGGTTTTACTCTATATCCAAATTATATCATAACATTAACTAGAAAGAAGAGTCTGATTATTCAAGACATTCTAGAAAACAACGGGAATGAATGGGTGGCTATAAATGCAACCCCAAACCACTCAATCATTAGTGTATTACAATGTGAACTGGACTTTTCTGGCTATTGGGGCATCAAATACTCAGAAATGACCAAAGTTCAGTGATATTTTGTTGGGACATACCATCATTCTTTAAAATCAGCTAACTGCCATAAAATGCTAAGATCTGGATCTTGCCATTTCTCCACAAAAATGCAGGTTGTAGGAGCTGGCATCACCGATTAACTGAGGAATTTGCATATTTCAGTGAAAGTCAGGGCTGGCACAACATGTACCTGAAAGAGGTAGCCGGGTTTAGGAGAAAGAACACATGTATTTTCCAGAGAAAACGTGGTCAGGTTGCTCGGTCTTCATGCCTTAGTTGGGGCTATGAGATGGGCTTCCCTCTTCCTCTGCTGGTCAAGGATTACACCAGACAGGACAGTGTTTGTGACTGGCCCCAAACAGGCAATCTCTTCCCTACACTTGTGCCTGGAAAAGTTTTCTTAGCCAAAAGCCTTCCTCTATGCCTAAAAGGGGTCTGAAATTCATGACTGGTAACCTACAAAATTAAATATCAAGTATCTAGGGGTACTTCATAGTAAAAGGAGAAAAAAAACTTTCAGGATTAGAGAAGTTTTAAGAGGAGACACAGAAACGTTAAGTTTTGATCTGATGAGAGTAAAGACTGTATTAGTTGTCCAAGTCATAAAACCATGAGAAAAAAATACATTATGATTTGATGGGGAGGGAAGAAACTTTTGAAACTCACATATTGTTTTGGGTATCTTTAACACACCGCAATTGCTAACAGGCTGCGAGCATAAACAATATTCCACTGGGTGTGCTGTGCTCTCAGAACTATTCCACCTGATATAGGCTTTAAACACTTTTGACAAATGTTTTCTATTTTCCATTGATTTAGGGGTAAAGAATTTCTTTGAAAAGGAACAACGTTTCTTAAAAATTTCCCTGAAGTTTCTTTCCCTGAAAGGTCTTCATCTTTCTAAACTGGGAGAAATAAGTGGGCCCAGATGGCAGTCCCCCAGTCAGGATATTTGGGCAACCAAGACCCAGTGTGAGGTTAAGTGTGTACAGTCCTATTCCTTTTCTACGGAACCCTAGGTTCGTAACATTAGTATGGTGCTAATAGCCTGGTTCCTTTAGGGGGATGGTATTTAGAGATCACAACTACAGATGGCACTCTGTACATGTGACCTCATGTATACACGTATACATAAGCCACTCTCCTTCTGGGATGCAGCATGTTTCCTTTTCAAAGTGCAGTGAGAAAATACCAAGCTTCAAGTGCTCTTGTTTCCAGTTCAGAAACCAAGTCCTAAACGACTCAGAGTTGAATCCTTTTGTCTGGTCAGCCAGAGGACAGGTCAAAAAAATACCACATTAGTAACAAATTATTTTGGTGGACAGAAACCCAAGACAAAGAAAGCTAATGAGTCCCTTCCTTTTCCACTGGAATTAAAAGGAAATTGCTAAGTTCCATTATGAGAACTTAGATGGAAAAAGGAATCTTTCTGGATAGAGAATGTAATTTTTTTTTAACTAGGTAAAGACATTTCCATATGAGTAAAAGAAAAATGCTTCCAGAAAAAGACTCACCAAGAATCTCCTTTGGACATGGAATTAACAAAAGTGACTCACTGCCTTGTGTGGGGACAGGTCCCTACTGGTAATTTGTCAAAGCTGTGGAAGGATGACATAGGGCTGATCACTGTATGAGGCTGTGGGCATTCAAAGGTTATCTATCGCAAAGAAAATAAAATTAGTTTTGTGTACTTGTCTGGCTAGTTAGGAGGAGTATTTCTGACTTCACTAAAGGAAAATACTTTCTAAACCCCAAACTTCTGTTTGGAAATAGAGATGAGAACAAAAAATAGAAGGGTATGTTTCACAGTTTTATAATTTGACCAAATTTATTCACAAGGCGAAAGGGTTTTCAGTCCCTGAGGAATAGAAGCAGGTTCCTATAAGGCTACTATGTGGAGGATAAGGGGTAATGGGGACTCCCACAAATTAACCATAATGTGACTTAAAAAGGCACTTTAAAAAAGAAGATAGGGGCGCCTGGGTGGCGCAGTCGGTTAAGCGTCCGACTTCAGCCAGGTCACGATCTCGCGGTCCGTGAGTTCGAGCCCCGCGTCAGGCTCTGGGCTGATGGCTCGGAGCCTGGAGCCTGTTTCCGATTCTGTGTCTCCCTCTCTCTCTGCCCCTCCCCCGTTCATGCTCTGTCTCTCTCTGTCCCAAAAATAAATAAAAAATGTTGAAAAAAAAAATTAAAAAAAAAAAAAAAAAAGAAGATAAATGACCAAAAAGCATCTGAAAAGGTGCTCAACATCCCTGGTCAACAGAGAAATGCAAACAAAAGTCATAATGAGATATCCACCAGAAGAGCTAAAATAAAAAAGACTGACAACTCAAAATGATGTTGCTGTTGATGACAACATAGAACAGCTCTAACACTCCTAGAAAGCCGCTGGGCAAGCAAAATGGCATAACCACTTGCAGAAGTGTTTGGCAGTTTATTAAAAGTTAAATGTACACCTACCCTATAACCCAGAAATTCCACTCCTAGATATTTACTGAGAGAAATGGAAATATGTCTACAAAAAGACATCCACAGAATATTTGTCTTAGCCTTATTCAAAATAACCCCAAATCAGAAACAACCCAAGTATCCATCAACAGCAGAATGTATTAACAAATTGTGGCATATTCATATAATGGGTCACTATTCTGCAGTAAGAAAGAATAAACCACTGGTAAATGCAGTAACACAGATAAATCACACACACACACACACACACACACACACACACACACACAAAACATGTTAAGTTTAAGACAGCAGACAAAAAAAAGAGTATATAGTGTATGATTCAGTTTATACAAAGTTTAAATACAGGTAAAATGAACTTAAGATGATAAAAATTAGATGCTGTGGTTTTGGGGGGAGGGTGGATTAATCAAAGAGCCCAAAGAGAACGTTCTGGAGGAATGGATATGACTTATATCTTCTTTTCTGAATGGTAGTTACACAGCTGTATGTCAGTGGTTCTAGACCAGGGTGATTTTGCATCCTAGGGGACATTTGGCAAGGCTTGGAGACACTTTTAATTGTCATGACTAGGGGGATGCTACTGGAGTCTAGTGGCAAAAGGCCAGGGATGAACAGGACAGTTTCCTTATAACAAAGAATTATCTAGTCGAAAACAAGGGTCCAAGAAACCTAGTGTATATACAATTGTCAAAACTCATCAAACAGAAAAGTTAAGATCTGCACATTTTATTAAATGTTAATTATTACAAAAAGAAAAAGAGAAAGAAAGAAAGAGACAGTGGGAGGGAGGGAGGAAGGGAGGAAGGAAGGAAGGAAGGGAGAAAGAACTCAACAAACCCCCTCAAAGTGTATTGGTGAAGATACACTTTTTAAATGTATTTTTTTTAATTTACTTCTAGGACTGAGAATTAATTATAACTCACAAATTAGATTATCAGCTGTTTATTTTTTTTTTTAAGGATATCCATCACACAGCTTAAGTTTATTAATTTATTTTTGAGAGAGAGATTGAGAGAGAGCAAGCAGGAGCAGAGAGAGAGGAAGAGAGAGAATCCCAAGCGGACACTGCACTGTCAGTGCAGAGCCTGATGCAGGGCTCAAACTCATGAACCATGAGATTATGACCTGAGCTGAAATCAAGAGTCAGACGCATAACCGACTAAGCCACCCAGGTGCCCCCAAAATCTCATATTTTAAACCTATGAGAGTTCAGCTGCTCAATAAATCATTTCATATCCAAACTGTACTCAATTAACGTTTATTGAAACAAAAAAACATTGAAGGAACTTCCAAGTTTCTGGTTCTACATGTAAGAAGCTTAGAAATTGTCATTCCATAACAAACAAGTAAAAAGTGTGAACAGACTGAAAGGTCAAAAACTCTTCTTGGATCAGTAAGAGAGAGGAGGACACAGGGCAAACCATTGCCTCCAAGACTGGAGAGGTAAGAGAATACAGGGAGTCATGGCTTACTGGAGCAGAGATTTAAGAGCGGCGACTGCTGTGGGCACCAGTGCCAGGACAGGAAAACCTGAACCGATAATTGATGAAGTGCTGGAGACTCAGTGTGGAAAAATCTGAGAGCTAAAAACTCCAGGGAGGTCCGTCATAGTGAGCTCGCGCAATTTTGTGAGATTCACCTCCTGGGGCTCTACCAAGTTCTCACAAGTAAGTATCAGGGAAAAAAAATTTCCTCATGCTTCCAGCAGGGGGAGGGAAAAAAAGAGTTCTATTTTGAAATATACCAGAGCAAGTATTCTCTTCTTAACAAGGTCTATCTTCTGGGGAAACCAGTTAACCACAGCCTAACTTGCCAGGCTATTATCAGAGCCTAATGTACCTGAGTAAAGGGAAATACCCAACTCCAGTCAGCTCTAGCAATCCTGTACCACCTAAGGGGAGAAAAAAAACCCTGAGAAACAGTTATGTAGTTCACAGTCCAGAGGCATAGGCTCAATAAAGGACTGAGATCCAATTATAGGACTACAGAACACTTAACCCTCTTTATATACCTCACCACCATACTCTTAAAGGCCTGTTTACAGCAGTTCCTTTTACCTACTGCATCATGTCCGGCTATCAAGAAAAAAATTACAAGGCATATGAAAAGTTAAAAACCAAATTTGAAGAGACAGAGCAAGAATCAGAACCAGACATGGCATGTTGAAATGATCATACTGAGAATTTAAAACAACTATAATTAACTTGCTAAGAACTCTAATAGGTAAAACAGAGCATGTAAGAACAGATATATAATGTAAGCACAGAGATGGGAGTCCTAAGTAAGAATCAAAAAGAAATGATGGAGATCAAAAACACTGTAACACAAATGAAGAATGCCTTCTATGGGTTAAATAGTAGACTGGACACAGCTGAGAAAAGAACCACTGAACCTGAGGCTGTATTAACAGAATCACTGAAAACCAAAAAGCAAAGAGAAAAAAAAAACACTGAAGAAAAAAAACCCCAGAATATTCAAGGAATGTTAGAAAACTACGAAACATGCAACACATGTGTAATGAGAATACAAGAAAGGAACAGAAGAAGTACCTGAAAAAAAAAAAGTGACTGAGAATTTCTGCCAAATTAATGTCAGATACCAAACCACAGATCCAGAAAGCTCAAAGACCATGCAGCAGGATAAATGCCCCCCAAAAACCCCACTACACTTAGCCACATCATTTTCAAGTACAGAAAATCAAAGATAAAGAAAAGATCCTGAAAGAAGCCATAGGGGAAAAACACCTTACCAACAGAGGAACAAATATGAGAATCAGAACCAATTTCTCCTCAGAAACCATCTAAACAAGAAAGTAATATGAAATATTTCAAGTATTAAGAGAAAAAAAAAACCCACCAACCCAGATTCTGTACCCTGGAAAATCAACCTTCAAAAGTGAAGGAGAAATAGAAACTTTCTCAGAAAAACAAAAGTTGAGGGAATTTGTTGCCAGTAGACTTGCCTTGCGAGAAATGTTAAAAGAAGTTCTTTAGAAGAAACATGATATAGGTCAGAAACTCAGAACTACATAAAGAAAGGAAGAACATGGAAGAAGGAATAAGGGAAAGTAAAATACAACCTTCTTAAAAATTGTTCTAACAGATAACAGTTCATTCAAAAAATAATAACAACAATGTATTTGATTATGTATGCTTAGATATACATATATCTTGTGTGTGTGTGTGTGTGTGTGTGTGTGTGTGTGTGTAGTATATATAAATGAAATGAATGACAGCAATGATACAAGGGACAGGAGGGAGGAAATAGGATTGTTTCATTATTATAAAGTACACTATCTGTGACGTGGTATAGTTTTATGTGAAAGTGGATTTGGATTGTTGTAAGTGTATATTGCAAACTCCAGGGCAACTACTAAAAGTATAACTATGATGCAAAAAAAGGAGAGAAAATGCAATCCTATAAAATGCTCAGTTAAAACCACAAAAGACAGAAAAGGAGAGGAAGACAAAAACAGGAACAAAGAATAAGGCAACAAATAGAAAACAGCAACGAATATGGTATATATTAACCCACTTATTATGAATCATCACTTTGAACATCAATGGTCTAGATGCACCAATTAAAAGACCAAGATTGTCAGAGTGAATCAAAAATAAGACCATCCAGATGGCAAACAGACACATGAAAAGATGCTCAACATCGCTCATCATCAGGGAAATACAAATAAAAACCATAATGAGATACTACCTCACACTGGTCAGAGTGGCTAAAACTAACAACTCAGGAAACAACAGATGCTGGGAAGGATGTGGAGAAACAGGAACCCTCTTGCACTGTTGGTGGGAATGCAAACTGGTGCAGCTGCTCTGGAAAAGTGTAGAGGTTCCTCAAAAAATTAAAATAGAATTACCCTACAACCCAGAAACTGCACTACTAGGAACTTATCCAAAGGATACAAAAATGATTATTAGAAGGGGTACATGCACCCCAATGTTTATATCAGTACTATTAACGATAGCCAAATTATGGAAAGAGCCCAAATGTCCATCAACTGATGAATGAATTAAGATGTGGTATATATAGACACACACACACACACACACACACACACACACACACACACACTCTCACTCACTCACACTAGAATACTCCTCAGTGATGAAAAAGAATGAAATCTTGCCATCTGAAACAAATGGATGAAACTGGAGGGTATTATGCTAAGTGAAATAAGTCAGTCAGAGAAAGATATCATATGATTTCAATCATATGTGGAATTTGAGAAACTTAACAGATGACTATAGGGGAAGGGATGGAAAAATAAGATAAAAACAGAGGAAGGCAAACCAGAAGAGACTCTTAAATTCAGAGAACAAACTGAGGGTTGACAGGGGTGGGGAAAATGGGTGATGGGCTTTAAGGAGGAAACTTCTTGGGATGAGCACTGGGTGTTAGATATAAGTGATGAATCACTGGATTCTACTCCTGAAGCCAAGACTACATTGTCTGTTAACTCACTTGAGAATAAAAAATAAGGCAAACCCAATGTTGTCTACAAGAAACTCACTTTAAATATAAAGAGACATACAGATTAAAAGTAAATGGGGGGAAGATACCATGCTAACACTAATCACAGAAAGTAGAAGTAGCTATTATTTTCAGACAAAGCAGACCTCTAAGTTATCAGGGACAAAGAAAGGCATTAACATCATGATAAAGGGGTCAATTCTCTAAGAAGACCTAACAATCCTTAAACTGTATGCATACAACAACAATGCATCAAGTTACATGGGGCAGAAACTAAGAGAACTGCAAGAAAGAGATGAATTTACTGTCATAGTCGGGAGACTTCAACACCCTCTATCAGAAATGGACAGACCCAGCAGGCAGAAGATCAGTAAGGACAAAGTAAAATGTATAAAGAACTACAAATCATTAAGAAAAAGACAGGAAACTCCATTTAAAAAATGGACAAAAAGACTTGAGCAGACACTTCACAAAAAAGGGTATCTATGTGGCCCACAGACAGATAAGGTGCTCAACTTCATTAGTCATTAGGGCAAACAAATGAAAAGCACAATGAACTATCACCACATTTACCAGAAGGGCCAAAATGAGAAAGACAGAAAATACTCAGTGTTGTAGAGGATTTAGAGGAAACTAGAATTCATACGCTCTGGTGGGAGTTTAAATTAGTACAAATACTTTGGAAAACTGCCAAATATCTCCTAAAGCTGAACATCTATAATTTTCCTCCTAGGTAAATATCCACCAGAAAAGAACACACAAACACCAAAGACTATATAGGGCTGTTCATAGTAGTCCAGGTTGCAATAGCTACAAACTGTAAACAACCCAAGCATCTGTCCATAGAAGGATGGATAAAGTGTGTAGTTTCCGTTCATAAACTAATATTCTACAGCAGTGAGAACCACTGACCGACCACCCCAGGCAATCATAATGTTGAAAGAAGGCAGACACAAAGGGGGAAATAGTATATAATTCAGCTTACAGGCTATTTTGGAATAGGCCATATTCATCAACTATGACAGAAGTCAGGGTGGAGGTTGCCCTTTGGAGGGCAGGATTCACACCCTATTTATTATTTCTTGATCTACATGCTAAATAGGTGGACCCACTTTTTTTTAAGTTTATTTATTTATTTTGAGAGAGAGAGAGAAAGAGAGCAGGAGAGGGGCAGAGAGAGAATCCCAAGCAGGCTCTGTGCTATCAGCACAGAACCTGACACAGGGCTCGATCCCATGAACCATGTGATCATGACCTGAGCTGAAACCAAGAGTTGGATGCTCAACTGACTGAGCCACCCAGGCACCCTAAGTGGACCCACTTCTTAAAAATTCACTGATGAACATTGGTGTGCTTTCCTGCATGTTATACTTCAATAAAAACTTGACTTATAAAATATCAAAAAAGAGGGATGGGGTCTGGGGAGTCATTTTAGCAACTCTCTTTTCAAACATGCTCTTCCTATTTTCCCTTCGTCCACTTGTATAACTCATACCTGGCACTCTACTTAAAAATTCCTGAAGGAATTAAATTTTGGCCTCAGGGAAATGTTTAGACAGTCCATGCACAGATAGTCCTGTGGCGAGAAAGCAGCATGGGACTGGAGTAGGGCCCAGTGCAGGCTGCAGGTGAGTCAGGCCAGATTTCCTAGTAAGCCCCACATTCCTTCACCCAACAACCCTGGAATGCCATACTCTTGCTGGGCCCATTTGCTCTGTGCTCAACTAAGGCATGGGGTCTGAGGCAGCCACAGTGAGCAGCAGGCACAGAGCAGGGTGAGGGTTTCCAAAGGGACGTCCTTTTGTCCCACAGGTCACAGTAACAAGCTGGCAACTGATTTGTGTGGTCCTATCTGAATCTCAGAGGAATTTCTAGCATAAAGTAAAAAGATGCTCTTAAAGTGGAAAGAAAAATGGATCTGAAAATGTAATGCTGTGAACTAGTTTATAGTACAGGTAATATTAACTCTGATGTTTGCAGAAAACAAGTAGCTCATGACTTGGGTTACTAAAGTTGAATTTCATAAACATTTTTTTTCCTTGGGGGAATCTGAACTGTATAATATTAGCCTTCCTGCCAGTGATTTTTCAGGCCTTCTCTAATGCTTACAGTGGTACTCAGAATACATTCTCTGCTAAGCCTGGAGGCAGCCCTGAGTCAGCTTTTCCCATTACCTGTATACCTAAGCCATTGAAGAGATATTATTCAGAAATGCCTCTGGAGGAGATGCTGCGGTACTCCTTCAATATTCTGGCCTTCTCCCCTGCCAAGAACTTTTTCTTTAAGTTTAAATTAACTGACTTTTAACGTAAGCATTCACATCTGCTTTCTTTCCCTTTAGGTTGGAGCTGCTGTTTCATCCTTTGGGTGGGGCAAACTAGGACTGCTAAGTTAAAAAAATTATCCACAAAAACTTCATCACTCACTCACTCTCGGAAGCTTGATGTTCTATGCTTGTCTCTAACCTTCATGTTGATTCTCCAGGATTCGAGGTCTATGAGCAATGAAGCCCATTAGCTAAATTCTTTTGGAAACCTGACAACCTCACACTGTGCAGTTGTTCCTGTGGGCACATCTGCTGCACAGTAGGGGAATGAAATTGGATGCAATCCTTTCCCCACCTCCTAACTTTACTGTTTAAAATGGCACTGAGTTTTAGAAGTGATAGGCGGTGGACAAGAAAGGCATCCTTATACTTTGGTCACTATCCTTGACATAGTCAAATGCTCCAGCTTTATGTTCATTTCTGAGTAAACACTTAAGCTTCTGAATCCAGAGAGCCACTTCCTAGAGTGGGACTCAAAAGACAAAGCACTAGTGATTTTTAACTCCCAAACCTAGCATGTGACATAGCTCCCTGGTACGTCCAGCAGCCCTGGCTCATGCACATAAACACTGATGGGGGGACCCCATATTTCTTCTTGCTGACACTTGGTGTTTTCGTTTTCCCAGCAAAAACCATTCTTATTCCCCCTCTGCACCCCAAAAATCAACCTTGCATGTGGAATGGTGATGTGTTGCCTATATCTCTATATAACCTTCCATAGGTCTGGCACACAGGAAGCTTTCAATAAATATTTTTTGGCTGGAAGGAATAAATGACTGAATTAATGAATTATGTAACTAGAATCTAGGCTTAGTAGATTTCTATAGGGGTATCAAAGAAAATACTGTTTTACAGGGTGGAGCTAAAAAGAGATTGGGAATTTTGGTACTTTCAACCACAGTACTCCAATACTTGCATGTTACCAGGCAATGCACCCTGGCCAGAAAATGACTTTGTTTGGAGCTATGCCCAATCCTGCTTCACAGGCCTCAAAGTTGGGACCAAGGGGAGGAGACCCTCACTGCTCTTCTTAGCTCCATGAAGAGGTAACTATCACAGTGGGGTCCTGAGAATCCTGAGGATTCTCTTTCTTATAAAAGCTATTTATTGGGGGGGGGGGCTCTTGGGTGGCTCAATGGGTTGAGCATATGACTTCGGCTGAGGTCATGATCTCAGTTTGTGAGTTTGAACCCCACATTGGGCTGGCTTCTGTCAGCACAGAGTCTGCTTCCCATCTTCTGTGCCCCCGTCTCTGCCCCTCCCCCCCACCCCTCCCCTGCCTGTGTGCTCTCTCACAAAAATAAATAAACATTTAAAAAAAAGTTATTTGTTGGGATAATACTGTAAGATTCTAAGAATTAGGATCAGGGGATAACAGTCTTCATGCTGAAAACACAAACTTAAACATGATCTCCATCATCAAGTGGCTTAAAATATAGGAATTAGGCAGGTGGTAACATGGACAATGTGAAGACTGTTCCCAGTGTTATTCTGAACACTGATGCATAGTTTGGTTCTCAACAATGACGACGGCTCACCAATTTCTCAAGTGTTTGCTTTCCATGCATATTTTGTGTCATTCTAGTCTGTTTAACTCAAAAGATTTAATCCCACAAGATCACCTATAATTAGAGAGTGATGATGCATTCTTAGAAGACAAATATAGACACCACAGAGGTGATGCATCAGCAGTCTGAAAATAATTAATGCTTATCCTCACAAGGCCACCTACACCAAGACACTTGGGAATAGTTCACTACTGCCATAATGTCATAGAAGGATGGCAAAATCATTTTTCTTATCTGCAGAAGTAGGTCACAGCAGGAACATTTGGCAAAACACACACACACACACACACACACACACACACACACACACCAAAACAGAGTGGACAAGAATGGGTTTTGTGACACAATCTTTTAATTTTTCAACTCAGTGTAAGACTTGATCATTGGTTCGCTCTGTAGTCTCTAATCATCTCCCTACATGCTAACAGGACCAGAACGAGGCTTTGAAATGCAGTATTTGCAAACATAGCAAAAGGCCCCATTTACCAGAAAGCTGCTTCTACACTGACAAGAGCTCAAGGATTTGAGACAGCCACTGATTTTGTTGTTGTTTTATTTCCAGTGACATGAAAATAAAACCTATCATCATAAATTAGCACATTTATCAGGAGTCTGAGCTAGGCAATATGTAGTCATGGTGGCTAGAGGTTACAGCATTTCCAGCAACCTTTTAAACTCAGCATATGGCACATGTGGGGCAGCATTTTCTGTCGAGATGTCTATTTAAACTCAAAAGACAGACCCTGCAAAGCTGATTTGAGTTGTGTGCATTGCACCAGTGCTGTTGCTTTCTAAATAATGAATCCCTTTCCTAGTGACAATGAAGATGGCAGTAAAAAGGGGTGGACAGTAGTGGGAAGGGGGACCATGACATTCACATGGATGATTTTATAATCTCAGGAAAGTCATCAGAGAGGCTTGAAACCCACACTGCCTCAGGCTTTGTCTTGTTATTGGTCAGAAAGACATGCAACATGATTCCTACACCGGCAGCTTTTTTTGGTCACTGCTGAGGCCCCGGACAATCAGGCACTTGGGTTCACAGACTGGCTGACACTGGACTTTCTTCTTGGGGAACAGATAAATCATCTCCAGGAAACCAGGTTCCTCTCCTAAGTATGTGCTCTTATTGACCTATATTTTTAAAGAAATTTGTTCTGAAGTTGTGGTAAGGGCTAGAACCCATTCTTTGGCTCCAATTCAGAGACACTCATTTGGTGCAGTACTTCCTTCCTCTCTTCCCCCCAAATGTACTAAAAAGCTCTCCTCCGTCCTCTTTTTTTTTCTTTCCTTACTTTCTTCCTGCTCAGAGCAATCCTATTTCATTTTTCACAGAACATGATTTTCTGTGTTCACTTTATCATTTTTACTCCTTAGTGTCACTAATGACCTTTGAGCTTAGTTATTCTCTGCTTTCTCCTTCTACATTTATCCTTATTCCCCACCCCCCCACCCCCAACTTTAGCCCTGAAGGACAGCTGTACAATGAGTAAATTGTAAAGTTGTGTCACAGTTCCCCTAGGGACAATCTTCTTCTGTGAGCTATTAAATTAGAAAATGGTTTTTAAAAAAAAAACAACAACCAAGGCTTTGTACAGAGCACGCGCAATCTTTACAATGTAAAATTAGTCCTTTTCCCAACAAAAGTGATGTAATACTTTACTTGTAACTGCACAAAAGGATTTAGGAAATAAAATATACAAAAAACCTATCAAGAGCTTTAAGGAGTTAGGTGCAAAGTTATATGATATTTTGCTCTTACAAGGTAGGTAATAAAGCCATGCTGGTGTGGAATGCTGTAATTTTGCTTTCTGGATTCATTATCACAAAATCAGTTCATTTAAACATTGAAAAATGACTTGGTTTTTATTCATGCACACATCCATTTACTCATCTGTTCAACATATTCATTGGGTTCTTCCAATGTGCCAGACAGAATAATAAAATCAAATCAAAATTAAAGAAACAACAAAAAATGATCTTTTTTTGTCTGATGGTTATCTTCTATTTTGGACGTACCGCTCAGTTCAAAGATTATCTCATAAATTGCATTTACCTGCAGAAAATGAGGAGGAACAGTAATAAACCTATCTGCAGGCAGATTCACTAAGGCAGATGTGGTTTCAGAACACTCTGTAAAACCCATGACTGTTTCACTAGTTATTAACTGGTAGCCCAGTGGGCATGTACCACAGTGTTGGGTGGGGGGGGAGGATTCTGGGCTTGGATTCTTGCTCTGTGGTTTGCTGCTTGTGTGCCTTTTCTTAGTCCCTCTGAGCCTCGGTTTCCTTCTGTGCAGAAGAGAACTAGCTGCACCAGTCCCAAAGGGTGGATATAATGATTAAATGAAATAAAATCCACAAAGCTTCTATTATTGTGCCCGTCTCAAAGTTGATGCTCAATATATTATAATTTTAGCAGTATCATTATCATGGCTGGGGTTTACAGGCTCAGAGAAATGATTGCCTCAAACCAAGGAAATCTTTTTTTTCTCTCAGAAGTGGAATGATAAAGTTGATTTCAAGGAGACACAGATTGAAAATTAGTGTATCCCATGTACTAGCCCTGCCCATTTTCTCTTGAGTTCTGCTAGTTCCCTCACTGAAGCACCCACTTATTATCTCCATAAATGCCCCCTCCACCAAGTACCCCATTCACTGACCTTACCTGTCACCATTTCATCTTTTTCTCTTTCTAGCTCAAACTTGTTTAGAGATAGCTTAACACAGGAAAGTAGTTAGTCCCTTTACATGAGTCAAAGAAAGGGAAGATAAATCAATTTTCTTTTTGCTTAGGGATAGAAATGATGAAAATGTGAAGAAGAGAATAGTAAGGACATAGGGATAATGGACCCCCCAAAAAAGAGGGACTTAATGATCCAAGCCTAATAACAGAAACTGATGCTTGGTTGTAGAGAGGACTACTGATTCCGTGTGTTCACCTCAATTTAGTTCACAGAATTATACAACGCTAGAGCTGGAAGAGATGCCAAAAATAGTCCAAGCCCATCTTTTTAGAGATAGAGAAACTGAGGCCCAGAGAAGTCTCAGAATTCTTGCTGAAGGCAACCCAGCTAATCGCTGAAGAACTAGGACTAGAATCTAGCTTTTTCACATTTTCATTCCAAGAGAAATTTAAATTGACTAGGGTACAGAGCGTTTAGGTGGTTGATGTTACTTTGTCTTTGTTTGCTATTGTGTTTTTGTCTACAGTGAAAGAGATTCAGTCCGACTTTTAAAAGAGGTCTGGACCTGTGGGGATTTACATCATGTGCCTGGTGGTGGTGGTGGTGGAACCGTCCATAAATGCCCTGAAATGGCATGTAAAATTTTAAGTGGATGTCCCTTTTTCTAGGAATAAAGTCCAAAGCTTTAACACAGTCTCATAAGTATCAGTGAGCAAAACAAAGTTAATTGCAGTGGGTTGGGTTGAGACAAGAGTAATAAGACCAGTGATTTCCAAGCCACTGCAGGCTGGGATGCTTCCAATGCAGACATGGAGGATGTGGTGTAGGGTGAAGCTAGCTGGCAGAGTGGACTCTGTGGTCCTACCTTGCCTTCCAGAAGGGAGGTTCTATTTTCTACATGCTTTCCACATTAGTGTTCCACTCAGTTTGCTAAAGGGAAGACTTCTGCTGCTTGCAGTAGTGGGGGATGAAAGCCGCTGTTTACCATATTCTATAAAATTTTAAGAAAGGTGTGGTCCTCTGCCCATCTAAGAAAAATAATTTTCAGCATTCTACCCAGAGCCCCTTCTCCTGACTATATCTGTTGTTCTATATTTCTGTGTTTAAAATCAAGGTATCTCTTGTCTTCCCCTCATCTTCATGAATGCCTGCTGGTGGCAAGAACATAAGGACCAGAAATTCAAAGTGGTTAGAAAAAAGAACCTGAATCCATCCTGTCTTATTCCGTGAGGAAGTCAGAAAAGAAAAAAGAAATCACTTTTTTTCTTTCCTGGCGTCTCACAGGATGATCTTCATCCCAAAGGCCTAGGTGCTGCCATACCTCGTATTAGAAACCCTGAGTGGACTGTCCACCTTTTTCTTTTTTTATAACCTGAGAAAAATTCTCCCCTCCATTTTTCTCAGATAATAAAGAGTTGAGGGCATATATTTAGAAGCAAGTAGTTTTAAGTTTTATAGAATGTTCGATAACTTGGGATGGGGAAAAATGAGAACTAGCAAAAAGCAATAAAGCTTAGAAAGCAATATATTTGGTCATTTTCACCCCAAATTAGAACTTCATGCCCCTAAGACACAAGCCTAAATGATGTTGTTTGTGTTGCATTAACCTTAAGCTATAATATGGCAAAAGTAGATTACAGGAAATCACAAAAAACAGTTATAACATTAGCAGAAGCTTGCAGGAGTATTTTGGCAAGCAATCACTCTTACAGATTCAGTTATAAACAACAGGATCACGGCCTGGGCCTGTGTGAGTTTAGACACAATTCTCATATAAATATATGACTTCAAAAATAAGTACCGTAATGAAAAATGACTACCCCATAAGATATTTTATTTGAGGTTTGCTATTTCTCTTTTCTTTTTTACCCTTCACTTAACATATTTATGAAGGACAGGAGAGCCCTGGGGTTTGAGGGGTGGTGAGAGATCAGTTGGTTCAACTCTACCTCTCCTCTCTCCACAGCTGTAACCATCTCTACTTGTCAGCATGGGCCTACTTGTCACTGAATAGCTGGGCCTATACCCAACAATTTTCTGGGTACTATATATTATTATAAAAGTATAAGATCGTGTTCCTGTCTTCAAGAAATTTATCATCTCACTGGAAACCCTGGACATACATTTAAGCAGCTGTCAGTCATACTAAGTGGTGGCAGCCAGAGCAAGGAGTGATGAAAACACACATGTTAATCTTATTGCCTTCTTGTCATCCTTTACAGTTCCCAACATGAGGTGTATAACAGAGCTTGTTGAACTAGAGTAGCATAGATAATACAGTACTGGGCTGGGACATAAGGGGCCACATCTCTCATAGCAATAGAAGTAGATGTTTAAAATTAGAAATAGAAGGAAGAGTCACAGGGATAAAAGTAACAACCATTTGGGGGGCCTGGTTGGCTCAACTGGTTGAGCATCCAACTGTTGGGTTTCAGCTTAGGTCATGATCTCACAGTTTGTGGGTTCGAGCCCCATGTCTGGCTCTGTGCTGGTAGGTGCTTGGGATTTTCTCTCTCTCTGCCCCTCCCCTGCTTGCACTGTCTCTGTCTCTCTCAAAATAAGTAAAAAAATTTTCTAAAAAAAAAAAAAAAAAGGTAACAACTATTTATTTAGCATTTATTATATTCCAAGTACTCCTTAATATATCAACATCCATAAGGTAAACAATATAATTAATAGACAGATCAACAAACAGAGGTTCAGAGACATGTTTTGCCTGAGGTCCTAGAACCAGCACATGGAGTGGCTGAGCTTTCACATAGCATCTGTCTGATTTCTAAGACCATGCTGTGATCCTGATTCCTCAGTCCTTTTATTTCTGAGATTCCATAAATGTGTTAACACACCTATGATGATGCCTTCTTCAATTATGAAATATAGCAAAGCTCATAAAGTATGTAGTTATTTCTGCAGAAATTTTACTGACATCTAAGTATGTAATACTTTTCTACTTTTCATATTAATAGATCTTATAATGAGATAGAGAACCATAGCATACACCTTATTATTAGTTTCCAGAGATTCATATCAAAGGATGGTACATTCAGAATAGATTCATAACTGGTAAATTGTTTAGCTATTTTATTTAGCTCTGATGAATGGAACATTGAGTTGAACTCAAGATATTTAAGCATTGGGATGGATGAATTCAGTGTTGGTGGGTGAAAGCAGATACAAATCCAATATATTTAATGATCCGTTATAAGAAAATGACTATAAACTAGTAACATCTACACACATTTCAAGTATAACTTTTAAATAGGAACAAATACAGTTGACTCAGCCTTCAGTTTGAGGAAAGTGCACCTATTAAGGTCCCATCTGCTGCTTGAAGAAAGTCAGCTGAAGGTGCATTCACTTCTGGATGCGGCAACAAATTAATGTAATGCCTGGGTGTGTTCAGCCAGACCCCATAATGCCAACTTTACTTACTTTTAGATTATTACATTATAGACGGAACCTTCCACTTTATCTATCCAGCCTCTGGGACTTGCAGCATCCCATAATAGGTCAGACACTACAGTTATTAAAAGCTGGTTTTGGGGTGCCTACATGGCTCAGTCAGTGAAGCGTCCGATGCTTGATTTCAGCTCAGGTCATGATCTTGTGGTTCGTGAAATCGAGCCCCAGGTCGGGCTCTGTACTGACAGAGTGCTCTCTTATGTACTCTCTCTCTCAAAATAAATAAATAAATAAACATTACTTTTTTAAAAAAATGCTGGTTTCTGGGGTGCCTGGGTAGCTCAGTTGCTTAAGCATCTCACTTCTTGCAGTCTGTGAGTTTGAGCCCCGTATCAGGCTCTGTGCTAATAGCTCAGAGCCTGGAGCCTGCTTCAGATTCTGTGTCTCCCTCTCTCTCTGCCCCTCCCCTGCTCACGCTCTGCCTCTCTTTC
This sequence comes from Panthera uncia, assembly GCF_023721935.1. Taxonomy (NCBI): domain Eukaryota; kingdom Metazoa; phylum Chordata; class Mammalia; order Carnivora; family Felidae; genus Panthera; species Panthera uncia. The sequence continues at coordinate 44,291,100 of NW_026057580.1, forward strand.
TCAAAAATGAATAAACTTAAAAAAAAATAAAAAATAAAAAAGCTGGTTTCTACAGATTGAATGTGAAAATTAAGGCTGACTGTAGAGAAGGGATACATGGGGCCACTTAGAGAACAAGGGAAAGGCTAAGGTTCTGCCTCAAAAATCCTGCATTAGCTTCCTTTTCTAAAGGATATCAAAGAAAATGACATTTCAAATGGAGAACTCTTTTCCAATTCTTATAAGGAAAAGAATTTCCACTTTCTCCTGAGAGATGACAGAAGCTCAACTGGGAAGAAAGGAGAAAGCAGAGGGCGATACTGGAGCAAACAGAGCAGCAGCAAAGGCAGGAGGAAAGGAAGTTAGCTTCCTTGCTTTGGCAACCGTTTTGTGTTTGTCTTTCAGACGTCCTTTAATTTCTGAAAATGCAATGCTCAGTGGCCCTTCTCCTAGGGAAGTAAAAGGAAAGAGCAAGCAAATGACCTTTATTTCCTGAGCTTACTGTCACAGGAACCCTTCACAAATCTGAGCTTTCTATGCTATATATATGCACAATTTATGGTAAAGGTACAAGGTTTATAAAGTCATTTGACAAATGAGAAAGTGATGGTAGCAGGTACCAAGAAACATACCTGAGCTGATTCAATGAAAAAGTTGAAAAGAAGACCAAAGCATTTTCCAGAACACATTCCTAGTTTAGCTTAGATAATTACAGTCTTGTGGGAACATATGGTTCGGTGTAAACAGGATGACTTAACGAGACATAAACTAGTGTATTTTCGTTGCTGCTAAGGATTCCTTTCCAAATAGGTTATAAGAGTGTTCACTCTTGTGTAAGAAAGGCAGAAAGACTCCAGTGAGTTTGAATACTGGCCTCCCTTACCTTTCTTTGAGGCTAGAGCTTTCAGAGGCAAGGAAGAGGGCCACCCACAAGGATATAGCTGACTTCCTGAGACGCAACTCAGGGGAGGGGGTGGGTTGCTAAGTTCCAGAGTGGTGGCTCTTTTTTTAGTGCCAGGCCTTAGAAGTAGCAGATCAGGAGGGCAGATGATTATTAGGATGAGAGGGGAGACCCGGAGCACAGGTCTCCATTACTAGCCTGGCATAGAGGGAGTCAAAATATCAGGGAAACTGCCCACTTTTGAATTGGCAAAGCGTTTTCCCAGATATCTTTTTCCTGATTTTCCTGGACTAATGGAGACTGGTTACTTTAGGGGAATGAAAACTTGGTTGAGAAAAACACACAGACATTGTTGTTTCAGTATTTATCCCCAAACTGGCAAACAGGAAACAGTGTCACACACGCAAAAGAAGGTTCACTAAAAACACCACTACCTGAGAAAACAGTACCTCAAATGCCACCACATGAAATTACTGTACTAAGAAAGTCACATTTTCCAAGTCTGATTCATAATATTAATGTTCAACTGGAAAAATATATGTAAATTTCCAAGAAACACTTCCATAGAGGGAAGTATACGTTAACACTATAACTGAATACCACACAGTTGGCTGAAGTTGAGAGAGAAGCGTTTTGGGATGAATTATGGAACAAAAGATATCCATGTCTAGCAATTAATCTCTGAAGTCCTTGGACAAAGTTTCTCTTCTCATCTAAGCTGACAAATGTGTTTTGGGATTTGATAGCCAGAAAAATCCTTGGGAGGTCTTTTAAGAGTAATTTTTCTTAGAGGAGGCAAAGTAGTAAAGAAGGCAAGGTAAATTGCCTTTAGTATATCTTTGACATGCTTATCTTTTTAATGAGGTAACACCACATTGATCTGCAACAATACAATTTAAATGGAAATTTAAGACATATTACACATTTTGCTGTCTTTCAAAATGCAATGCACCAAGCCTAAAAATATTTCATCAAGCATAATTTAACCTTTTCTTGATGACCCAAGGTCAGTATTATAAATTACCTATTAGTTGTGTGATCTTGGGCAAATCACCTGAACTTTCTATGCTTCAGTGTCCTCATCTTTACTATGAGAATTATAGAACACATCTATCATACAGAATAGTGGTGTTGGATTAAATGAGATGATTCCTGCAAAAGCACTTAGCATAGAGCCCTTTATGCCATTAAGAGACCCAAAATGGTAGTTACCGCTTCTTTTTAATATATTTCTCTGCTCATGATTGTGACCTAGAAAACTAAGTTGACCCATGAGTTTAACTTCTGAAGTTACCACTTAAAATTTCAAACTTATATTTCTCTTTTAGAAAAAAAAAAAAAGATCTAACTCCCATTTCAATATGGTAGACTTGATGTCAGCAGCAGCCCTCAGTATGAAAGACTAAAAATGCTGAATAAATATTCTTAAAATCTTTAAGTACATAGTTGAATTGTCAGGAGAATAACCAAATCTTATGAAGTAGGAAAGAATTCTGAAATCCCTTGGTAAGCCAGGTCTGAAGAGAGGGTTTTCCCAGAGGATTCTGCTCATCCTTGAAGGTCTGGACTAGAGCATGAGCTTTTTAACCTGTGGAATGCTAGGGGTCTGAGGACACACCTGTGGCCCTGTAAAATAAAAGCTTGGATCAGAAGCCTTTGGGATCCCTGCCCTTCCTTCTCTGCCGTTCCCCCACAGTAAATGAATTGGAAAAACAATCTGTCTTCCAGGGGCAGGAGGGTGGGGGGGAAAGACACCCCTGAGAATTCCTTGTCACAAGCCTACTCTTAGGAACGTCTGAGGATGGAATTCATACTACTTATGGGACCCCACAAACAATCCTCTCTGCAGGAATATACTTTCAACCTAGGCCTCAAAGAGCTCCCAGAGATAAATACCAAGGAGGAGCTCACAGTCACTACCACTTACCCACTTCGTGAGCACAACTTTCAAAATATTTCTGTGACTCAGTTTCCTCATGTAACAAATGCAAATGATAATAGTAATTATAAAAAAAAAAAGTTATAAAAAAACAAAACCACAAAAAAGCCAAATTTATTAATGCAATTTAAAAAATCTGAAAGTTGGTCATTAAGGCTATGTCTAACTTTTTAAAGTGTGGTAATGGTATTATGGTTATTTTTATTTTTAAAAAAAAAATTTTTTTTTAACATTTATTTATTTTTGAGACAGAGAGAGAGAGAGAGAGAGAGAGCGCGCGCATGAACAGGGAGGGTCAGAGAAAGAGGGAGACACAGAATCCGAAACAGGCTCTAGGCTCTGAGCTGTCAGCACAGAGCCCGACGCGGGGCTTGAACCCATGGACCTCGAAATCATGACCTGAGCTGAAGTCGGATGCTTAACTGACTGAGCCACCCAGGCGCCCCTATGGTTATTTTTAAACTGAGCTTTTAGATATACATATAAAATATTTATAGATGAAAAATAGTACTTATAATGGGGACTCTTGAAAAGATTACAAGAATTACTATGTATAAAAGGGCTCAGAAGAGTGACTACCACAGAGTAAATATTCAATAAATATTAGCTATTATTAACTGATATGGGAAACAAATGAAGAGAGTAGGATTTGACTTTATAAACAACCTGATTCCGCTTTTGTAAATACAACTGCTCTCTTTCTCTCTTCAACTACCCTCCTCCCGCCCAAGCATGCCTGCAAAGAAAACACTGGAAGGAAACACACCAAAATGCTAACTCTGGAGGAGGGGAAATTTATTTTCCTTTTTAGACTTTTAAGTTTTAAAATTCCCAACCATCATTATATATTTGTTTTAAAATTAGAAAGAAATACTTTAGGAAAAAAAAAGACTCCTGTTTCTTCTAGTTGAATCCTGGTACCCCCCCCCCAAATGCTAGAGTGCTCATTTTCTTCACAGAGATCCAGTTTAGCCACATTTCCAGGTTAGTAGGTAAGATAAGAGAAAGATGTCTAAAGGAAAAAAAAAATATCAGAGGGAAAATTAGCAGGTTCCCACGTCATGGAGGAGACAAATAGTTTCAATATTTCTGTGCAGAAAAACAGACTGGCTAGGTGGCATTCACAGTAAAAGCCAACAGAAGCTTGGGGGTAAGGAAGAGGAGGTTTTTATTCCCTAAGGTTTAACTTGCTTAGCATAACTTGCTTAGCTTCTGTGGTTACGGCCCACAAAGTCAAGATGCCCTATATGTATAAAGACAAATATTTGAATGATAAGGACAAGCGACACAGTTAAGTCTGAAAACAAAGTCTACTTTAAAAATAAAATATATGATATGAAGAAGGAATAATAAGTCAAAGTCACCTTTCTTGTAATTTAGATATATTTTAGTCTTTATGAATCAATCTACTGTAACAAAACTGTCCCTGGAGTGCTGTCATATTTTCTGCTTGCCCAGCACCTTCTGAACACCCTTGAAATGTTTGAGGAATTTCTTTCTTTATTGGTCCTACTCTCCTAGGTCAGAGGCAGAAAACTGGTTTCCCCCACCTTCCATGAAGCCAGGGCAGCATTGTGGGACCAGACTCCAAACGGATGCCCTGCTCAGCACTTAGCTTTCAAAGTAAGTAACTTGGAAGATGAAATATGGAGAATCCTGCGGTGACCATGGAGGGAAGTGTCAGACTTTCTGAGGGCAGCAGGGTAGGGTCACCTGGAAAAGTGACATAGTGACATTTTCCCCAAAACAACCTAGGTGGCACACTGTGCTCTTCCTGGCTGCACATGTAACTAACTACCAGATAAATTCTGCTTTGCTCAAACCAGCCAGGGTGGAGTCTGTTGTTTCAAAGAAACAACCAAAAATTAGGAATGGTGACAAATGCAACCTCTAAAATATAAGGAATAACAGTAGATGCCCCACAGAATTACAAAAACATTAGATAACTAGTACTTGACTGGTAGGTCCTTTTTTCCTACTAAGTAGAGACTAAATTCCCATTACAAGTGGGGGAAACTTTTCCCAGATCACACACAACTTGTAAGTACATGGTACAACTGATATCCAAATCTACATATTTCTGGCTCCAGAGTGTGAAATCTTAAAACTGACATGGACTTCTCCCCTGACACAACCCAACAGGGGATATAAAACAAAGATCTAATGACACTGCAAAAACACTTCCTGAAGAAGAAAATCCCAGTTGCTTTTACCCAAGCCCTTTTTCAGGATGATTTTCAGTTCACTTTACTGTGGCTTCTAAACTGAAACACAGAAATGGAATGGAATCCACGTGAAAAGTGAGTAAGAATGCAAAATTTGGTCAGATGTTAAAAACGGATCCTGGGAATCACACATAGGAATGACTTTCTTTTTAAAGTCAATTCCTATCATTCACTAAAAACAAAACAAGACTACAAACCTCTCAGGGACATCTGAGAACATTATTAATGATGTTACATGTATCATAAAAAGCAGAGGAACAGGAAATAATATGAATTTTTAAAAATACGGTTCAACTATATCCTGATTTCTGTAATCAGCTCTATATTGCAAATTGCCACTTCATCATGATAAATTTGCAAATGTATTGGGAAGCTTAAAAAGATCTTTCAACACCTGTTTTAGGGAGACCAACCACCTTATATTAGCCCCTCTACACATTTAGAAAACAAGATTCATTTACCAAGTCTGCTTAAATCTTAAAACATGAATGCATTCAGTGATAATTTTATTTTGCAGAGTAGAAAAAAGCACAAGGGAGCTTCTAAATGTTGGCTCTCATTATACTTCCAATTATTTCAATTATTTCAGATTATGCATAAGGCAATTTCCCCTTTGACAAAATGCTGGATAAAGATATCCAAGGGAATCTAAATAGCAGCAGTCTTTGTACATATGGTAAATTATGTTCTTGGGGGGAACAAAAAGCTGTAAGTTAGGTGATGTAATATGAACTTGCTTTTCTTATGGAAACACTATTGCAACAAAGCCTTGCATATTTAAACCTAGTCCAAATTTTATATATAATGACTATAAACATCTCATTTAATCAACTGTTCTGCATTATTTCAAACATAATTCCAAAAAACCAAAATGGCAACCAAAATAATAAAACTATGTCTACTATGGTTCCTGCTTGATTTTATGATAAAATCAGAGGAAAGGGGAGCCTTTATGATAAAATCAGAGGAAAGGGGAGTGGCTCAGTCAGTTAAGTGTCTGACTTTGGCTCAGGTCATGATCCCACGGTTCATGGGTTCAAGCCCGGCATCAGGTTCTGTGCTGACAGCTCAGAGCCTGGAGCCTGTTTCAGATTCTGTCTCCCTCTCTCTCTGCCCCTCCCCTGCTCATGCTCGCTCTCGCTCTCTCTCTCTCTCTCTCTCTCTCTCTCTGAAAAATAAAATAAAAACATAAAAATCAGAGTATGAAGAAATGGCATAATCAGAACCACAGAAATAACAAATCTTTCTTTAGGTAAATATAAGATGTCCATTTAGCCTACAAAGGATTTCTTACTTCATAGGAATGAGTGGCTTTTCAATAGCCATGTTTGTCCTGCATGACCTTGGGCCCTATTCACATCTGATAGAGATAAACTCTCATAAAATGGAACTGTCTGTCTCATCATGGAACTAAGACTTTTGGGAAAAAAGGGTCACTTAACTGCTTTTTGAGAAAATATCATTTTTACTAAGCTCTTTTATAATTAAAGACTTAGATACGGGCTTTCTAAAACAGAATATTTCCAATTTTCTTTAAATTTTTTTTTTTTTAGTTCTAAATGTTTATTTATTTTGAGAGGGAGACAGAGAACATGAGCAAGGGAAGGTCAAAGACAGAGAGAGATAAAGAGAGACAGAGAGTGGGGCGCCTGGGTGGCGCAGTCGGTTAAGCGTCCGACTTCAGCCAGGTCACGATCTCGCGGTCCGTGAGTTCGAGCCCCGCGTCGGGCTCTGGGCTGATGGCTCGGAGCCTGGAGCCTGTTTCCGATTCTGTGTCTCCCTCTCTCTCTGCCCCTCCCCCGTTCATGCTCTGTCTCTCTCTGTCCCAAAAATAAATAAAAAAAAAGTAAAAAAAAAAAAATAATAAAAAAAAAAAAAAAAAAAAAAAGAGAGACAGAGAGAGAATGAATCCCAAGAAGACTCCGTGCAGAGCTGGACATGGGGCTGGATCCCATGAACCATGAGATCATGACCTGAGTCGCAATGAAGAGTCGATGCTTAACCAACTAAGCCACTCAGGCGCCCCACCAATCTTCTTAAGATTCCAGCTCCTCAACACCACTAACTAGTCTTTGAACACTGACAGTATCTCAAGTGTTTCAACACTAGAATCTTTAAAAAGATGAAGATAACAACATTTACTTCTTCAGAATTTTCCATCCATCCTTCCAACCCTCAGAATGTGAATTCACACCACCAACAAGCCTCAAGGCTTTGAAATAAATGGTAGCCAAACTGAAAGACAATTAATTATGGTGTATATATGAAAAGTTTCCAACTCTATGTCAAGTCTTACATGTTATCTTACATATTATGGTAATAAAGTAAACTACACTCAGTCTGATGCCTTCTTGATTTGTATCCAGCTCCCTCCTGGCCCCAACTGTCAAATGGAGTCCGGCCATCCTCTAACACCTCTCTTCTCTAATTGGCACCCAGTATGTTCCCTTTTTTAAGGCTCTAAGGATAAGCCTTGGTCTAGTCTCCCATCTTGTGTAGAACATGTTTATTTTATTTTTTTGGTTTGCCATGTAATATTTTTAAACTATTTTATTTTGAAATAATTTTAGAGAAAAGTTGTCCCCAAAAAGTACAGAGCATACCCATGTGCACCTTACCCAGCTTCTCCTAATAGTAACATCTTATATAACCACAGAAAAATCATCAAAACCAGGAAATTAATAGTCGTGCAATATGATTAAGTAAACTACAGATCTTATTCAAATTTCACCAGTTTTCACTATCATTTTTCATTTGTTATATTTACATCCTGAATCAGTTTGGGGTTTATTGTTATGTACAGTGTGACATACGGATCTTTTTCCAAATAGCTGATTGTTCACAGCAGCATTATTCAGAAAAGTCAAAAAATAGAAACAACCAAATATCCATTAACTGATAAATGGATAAATAAAATCTGATATATCCATACAATGGATTATTATCCAGCAACAAAGAAGAATGAAGCACTGACAGATGTTACAACGTGGATAAACCATGAAAACTATGCTAATTCAAGCCAGTTATAAAAGACCAGTCATCATTTTTTAAAAACTCTGTAATTTCAATTTGTATGTCCCCTTTCACCTAGGAGTTGTTTAGTAAGAGAATTTAATTAATATCTAGGTATAAAGGTGTTTCCCTTTATTGTTTTTGTTGGTAAACTCTGGCTTTTAGCATTAAGGAGTGTCCTTGGTCATGTTTAATGCTCTGTGGCTTAAATCCTATGTTGCCTGATACCAGAATCACTAACGTTCCTTTTTGTTTCCATTTATACAATACAAACTTTTGTCCATCCTTTGTTTTTAGAATATGTGAATCACTGTTTTAGCTAGGTATCTGATATAGAATATATACTTGGGTTTTACATTATAAGCCAAATTGTAAATATTTTTCTTTTAATAGGTAAATTAAACCCATTCACATTTATCGTTAGGACTGATATGTCAAGCCACACATCTAATATGGTATTTTATAACTGAGAATTTACAAAAAATAATCCTGTTTCTTCCCCTACCAGAGGCATATATTGATTTTTAGAAGAGTTTCTTACTTTTCTTCTAGTGGCCCCTTTATGCACTTTTAAATGTCCCTTAACTATTCACCATTTGGCTTATTAGGTTTTTCTTTGGCTGATGGTATTCTTTATCACTCGCTTATTGTTTATACACTGTGATTTTTTTCCCCCAATTTTCATCTTTCTCTATCTCTTCCCCTCCCAGTTTTTAGTTACATTATTTCAACTTCATCACAGTATACAACATTTGTGTATTCGTCTTATGCCATCATGCCCATCCCTGTTCTGGTCTTCCATGAACACCTATGTACATGTAAAGGCCACAACTGATGTTAGTCCTATGCTGATGTTTTCTCAGTCATTATTTGGGAATCTTGGGGTTGGGGGTCAACACACATTTTATGTAAAAAATCAGAAAGTAAATACTTAGGTTTTGTAGGCCTTATTGCAATTACTCAACTCTGTCACAGTGTAGCAGAAAAGCAGTCACAGATGATATGTAAACAAGTAACTGTGGCTATGTTACAGTAAAACTTTACTTACAAAACAGATGGCAGGCCATGGTTTGCTGACGCCTGCTCTAGTACATCCTTTAAGAAAGACTGGTAAATGCAGGATTCCCTAAATTTTTGTATGGCCAAAACTGGTTCAGTTTTGCTTTGATATTTAAAAGACAGCTTAGCTGGATATAAAATCCTTGATTCACACTTTCTTTCCTTGAGAGTTTTTGGGGGTTTTTTTGAATATGTAAATCACTGTTTCAGCTAGGTATCTGATACAGAATATATACTTGGGTTTTACATTATAAGCCAAATTGTAAATATTTTTCTTTTAATAGGTAAATTAAGCCCATTCACATTTATTGTTAGCATTGATATGTTTAGTCACACATCTATCATGGTATTTTATAACCAAGAATTTACAAAACATAATCCTGTTTCTTTCCCTACAAGAGGCATATATTGATATTTACGTATCAATCACTGTTGTCTTGATTTGTAGGTTTTTAAGTCTCATGCTAGTCTAATTATTTTGCCTTTCTAAATTATTTGATATTTTGGCTTAGAGCACTTGAGTATTTTATCTTTATCTCTGAAATCTACGAGTTTTAGTCAGATATGTTTTAGACTTGGTCAGTCTGCATTAATTTTCCCAAGTACCCAACGAACTCCCTCAATGTGTAGATTCAGGTCTTTTCTATTTCTTTATTTTTATTTATTTAAAAAATTTTTTTTAAGATGCTTATTTATTTTTGAGAGAGAGAGAGAGAGAGAGAAAGAAAGTGAGCATGAGTGGGGTGGGGGCAGAAAGAGAGGGAGCCTGAAGCAGGCTCCAGGCTCTGAGCTGTCAGCACAGAGTCCAATGCAGGGCTCAAACCCATGAACTGCGAGATCATGACCTGAGCTGAAGTCGAACGCTCAACCCACTGAGCCACCCAGGCATCCCTATAATTTATTTTTAAAGTATAGTTTTAAATATTATCTCAGTATCATTATTTTGTTTCCCTTTTTTTCCCTTAGGGACTCTGAAAACAAATTTTTAAGTGATCCTTTCTTTACTTAACTTTCATTCCCATTTCTCTTAGACCTGAAGGGTTGCAGAATAAGAAACTCCAAAATAGGCTACTTTAACATAAAGATTATTTTGAGTTAAAGTACTTGAAAAACAGCAATCACACACACAAGAAAAACACATTGACTTCCTTCTTTTTTCTTAAACGCAGGATATGAAATTCCCATATGCAAATTGTCCTTCCTAAACCAGAAGGAAAACAGCATTCCAAGGACCATAAGTTGAGACAAAAAGTTTTTACACAAACAGACTTTGTTAAAATAATTCTTACCTTCCTTTTGCCTCCTCACATAGCTTGCCTTTCCCCAATTGCTTCTCTGTGCAACCTATTAATTATATAAAATCTTTGATTCACAGTTTCTTTCCAAGCTAATGGGTTTTGCCATTTCTTTGGTCCTTCACTCCTATGAGGGCTTCTGTGTCATACAAAACTTACATAAATTTGTAGGCCTTTCTCCTGTTAATCTGTCTTATGTCAGTTTCTCAGAGCCTGCCAAAAAAAAACCTAAGAGGGCAGAGGTAAAAATCTGCCTCCCTTTCAGACCCTTCTTTCTTTCTTCCTTTATGTCATTTTCATTTTCCTGGTTATTTTCTATCTTCAAACCCTTTATTAAATTTTCATTAGTGTCTATTTTCAATTGGGCAATTTAAAACTTATTCTTCATTCCTGAGACCATCTTCTCTTCCTTACATTTCCTGAGTTCAATCAACTCCTTTTCTATTTATCCTGGTTCTTGTCCATTTTGCATTTCTGACTCAGAGTGGTTTTTCATATCTCAAATGCTTGATGTCCTTAATTCTGTCTAGAGTGTGAACTTAAACACTTTTCTTTTGCTTCATGGTCATTTTGCAGGGAAGGTCTTTCCTGAATTGATGGTTAAGACTGTGTTTCATGATTTTTTGCAAAATTTCTCTATTTTTTTTTCATTTTTATGATATTGGAGTATTTCTTTTTTTAATCCCTATTTTTAAAAAAGTCTGGGATTTTTCCGTCAGCCTAGCAAAGCCCAGGTACTTGAGTGGGTTTTTTCTGTCAGTGTGTTTCTTTTGGTGGTGGGAAAGGACTTGTCAGACCTCTGATTATGTGATTTTCTTTGTCTTACAGAACCCTAAATCCCCCCTACCTTCAACCCGATTTTCTTCCTTTGTCCATCTAATTGCTAAAAAGCCCTTTCTTTTTCTTTGCCTTTTTTCCTCTCCTCCAGAGGAAAGACTGCCCCAGTAAGTAATGCTTACCCTTTTAAATTGTGCTTGTGCCTTGTGGGGTGCCTGGATGGCTCTGCTGCTTAGGATTCTCTCTCTCCCCCTCTCTCTGTCCCTCCCCCCCTTCCCCTTTCTCTGCTGGAGACCGCAAACGCGCTCACGCTCTCTCTTGCTCTCTCAAAATAAATAACAATAAAAAATAAAATAAAATAAATTATGCTTGCCCCCTATACACTGTGTCTGTCTTTTCAAATGTTATACCTTGTCCTATATGTCACCTGGCCCTTTCAATCACATATACTTTAAAATCTCTTCCCTATAATCCAAGCTCTGATCTGCTTACACATTTTTCCAGCATTTATTTTAGGCTGGATTTAACTTTTCTAGTGGCCATTCAAAATCACCCTTAGGCACCTTTGCTAGCCTCTCTCTTCTGTCTTCTTTGCAGTTTTTCTTGTTCTGCTTTTGCTCACAAAAACCCTTATGACAGAGTGGAGGTGGGAAGAAAGTATAAGGAATTAGACTTGTTGATGTTTTTTTCTATTTACTCACAGTTAGTTTGCACTTTTGGCCTTGTCTCTCTCCAAGTATGTGCGCAGAACTTTTATAATTGGGAAATTGTTTCGTATTGTTTTCAGTTTTTGAGCCTGATTATTATATAGCTACCGCCATTTTGTGCTATCTGGAAATGCGTATGGAACGTTTTTTTGACTCTCCAGAGGAAGAACAAAGAGTGAGATACAAGTTTTTCAATTAAAAAAAATATCCTGTTTAAGGAGAAAAGCAGGGGTCCAGCCGACTTTTGCCAAGAATGTGGCAACAGAAGAAGAAAATGTTTAGTTCTGTGTATCCAGAGTCAAACTCAGACTGTGATTTCTCTTACTGATTCTCAACACCGTTTTTGGAGGTTTTTTTTTTTTGGGGGGGGGGCGGGGTGCACAGGACAGAGAAGGATGATACAAAGTGGTTTATAAAACTGATAAAAAGCATCATCTCCACAGTGAGACTCTCCAAGCCTTTGATGTTATGAAATGAAAGTAATAATCAACTGAAAGACATAATGTAATAAACCCTCTGTTTATATCCAGAGCAAGTTTAGTTTAAATGGATTTTTAAAAGCACCTAAACACTATACAGCAAGGTACACTCGAGACACCATTATCGGGTTGAAAAGAAACAATAGAGTCAAGAAAAACTGAAAATGCAGTGAATGGTTGAGCTAGCTCTACTGTCATTAAACACAATTTCCTTTCTATTTCACACAACTCTAAAAGTAAAAACAAAGCCACAATCCATTTGCTTCTAGAAACTACTCTGCAATTTGTGCCCTGAACTGCTGACATTTAGCAGACAACTAAAAATCTGGGGATGCATAATTCTATTATGACCTAATGCATTTCCTTTTCTCATCATGCCACCTACCCATCCTCAACAAATTTGACTTCAAAGATAGAGAGCAGTGGTAAAATGTGATACCACTTACATTAATTATAAAAATGGCCACACCTTGCCTTTATTATTTACAAAGTCCTTCCAGACAGTAAAGGTAGGTATTATTCCCCTTCTACAGGTATGAAAACTAAGGTTAAGTCCTAGAAAGCCAAAGATGACACTAAAATTCTAAAACACATGAGAAACTGAACCCTAAATCATACTGCTACAAAATTAACAACTAGAAGATTAAGCAGCTGCACACAAAATTAAAAAAACAGAACAAATGAAAAAAGACTTAAAAGCATGCTGATTTCAAATTCTCATAAAGGTGTTTTTTTTTAATGTTTATTTTCCAGAGACAGAGCATGAGTGAGGGAGGGGCAGAGAGAGAGGGAGACACAGAATCCAAAGCAGGCTCCAGGCTCTGAGTTGTCAGCACAGAGCCGTTGCGGGACTTGAACCCACAAACCATGAGCCCATGGCCCATGGGCCCATGAGCCCATGACCTGAGCTGAAGTCAGACACTGAACCAACTGAGCCACCCACATGTCCCCCCTTTTTTTCTCAGAAAGGTTTTTGAAACTTTGTATCTCGGAAATAAAAAATATATATCCATTGAAAAAAACCTCAATAATGGGGATAAACACCAGAATGGGTGAAATGGAAAACAGTACTGAGGGCTTTATCTTGAATTCAGGTATATATATGAAAGAACATTTAAGCGTCAAAGGAGAAAAGCTTAAAAGATTCTAATATATGTCTCATAGGAGGTAAATAGAAGGAAATGGGAGGGGAGGGATAATGGAGATTTACTACATAATAGTTAACAACGTTCCAGAACCAATTAAAGACAGGAGTCCTCAGATAAAGTGGTCTCAGAGTATTAAGTAGAAAAAATTGTTTTAAATCCACACCTGGACATCACTATACAACTACAGTACACCAAGCACAAAGATAAAATCTTACAGACTGGTAGGGAAAAAAGCATGGGTTATCTTCAGAGTAATACCAAATAATCTTACAACAGCTGTCTTATCAACAGAAATAGATGGCAGAAAGCAATAAGTGATAGATCTTCACTGAAAAGGAGTACAGAATTCTATACCTAGCTTAGTCATCATTCAAGACTGTGAACAAAATAGAGACATTTTAGACCTAGACTAAGAGAGTGTGCTATTCATAGACTTAATGAAAGGAATACTAAAGGATATGGGATGCAGGAGAAAAACAAAAAGCATGCCAACTGTTATGTAGGTATGTAATGAATATTAAAATATTTAAAATTAGTAATTTATTTGTTTTTAAGTGAAACACATAAAAACAGTAGAGAATAAATGGGGAAGATGTGGGGTCAGGGGAAAATGTGCTAAATAGAGAGTTAAGGAACTTGATGGGGAAAACACAGAGTAGAAGGATCCTGAGCTCACCTCATCCCATGGATGCACTGAGGTAAGTACATCTATTATAACTAATTCTGCAAACAAAGACTGGCAGAAAAGACTTTCCACAGCTAGTCACAGAGAGAAGGCCACAGAGAAAAGGGTATCAGGGGCAGAGACACAGTTGGGAACCAATTCCCCGGATGACTACCCAAAATCTGGAGGGATATCACAAGCATGGAGAGGTGGGGATCAGACCCCACATTGGGCACTCCTGCCCTGGGGATCTGCACCAGTAAGATAAGTCCCCATAATATCTGGCTTTGAAAACTAGTGGGACTTAACTCCAGAAGGTGGCATGAAATCCAGTCCCCACCCTTAAAAAGCCCATGCTAAATAACTCGGCCTGTGACATAGCACAGAAGTAGCAGTCTGAAAAGTACCTGGGGTATAGGTGAATGAGATTTATTGACTAATCTTACATCTGTGCAGGAGGGACAGGGATCTGTAGGAGATTTCTTCAGGAACAAAAGTGCTGGGAGGAGCCATTTTCTTGCACTCCCCCAGCCTACATAGCCAGATGTTTGCAGAAGCCAGTTCTAACTCTCCATCTACCGTGCTAGCACCAAATGCCCCACCTGGCATTCCTCAGCAGACCCACCTCCAAAGTGACTCCTGCAGCAGGGGAGATAACCTCACACACCATCATGCCCACAGTTCCAGCAGCTGGGCCTTCGAGCTGGCTATGCAAGGAGTAAGTCCTGCCTTCTATATACCTGCCGCTGTGGCAGAGAGGTTAATTGCAGATAGCCAGGATGAGTACTGGACCCACCCACCAACAAGCCCTTGCTGTTGCAGCCACACTTCTCAGCAGTGCAGGGAATAAACCATGCCTAGTGTGCCCACAACAGATGTATTAGTTCATTGCAGCCGGCTGGGCTGAAGGCAACTGCAGCTATGCTACAACAGGTGGGCATACACACCCCACAAAGGGAAGCATTAGAGCATTTGGTTCTGATGACCAGCAGGGACTACGCTACAGGACCTCCTCTACACAAGGCCGCTACTTTCAAAATCAGGAGATGTAACTTACTTACCTAGACTACAGAAACAAATGCAGAGAGTGAGACAAAATAAGGAGACAGAGGAATATATTCCAGTGAAAGAGTAAGACAAAAATCACAGAAAACAAGCTAAGTGAAATGGAGATAAACAATATGCCTGATAAAGAGTTCAAAGTAATGATCATAAAGATACCAGAATTAAGAAAAGAATGGATGAACTCAGTAAGAACAACAAAGAGATAAAAATATATATATATACATATATATATATACATATATATATATATGTATATATATATATGTATATATATATGTAAAAAAAGAAACAGAGCTGAAGAATACAATACCTGAAGTGGAAAATACTCTAGCACAAATCAACAGCAGATTACAGGATGAAGAAAAATGGATCAATGACCCAGAAGACAGGGTAATGGAAAGCAACCAAGCTGCACAGTAAAAAGAAAAAATAATAATAAAAATTAAGGAGAGGTTAGGGGAACTCTGTGATGTCATCAAGTATAATAAAATTCACAATATAAAGAAGAAGGAAGAAAGTAATAAAGATCAGAATGGCAATATATAAAGTAGAGGTGAAAAAAAAAAAAAAACAATAGAAATGATTGATTAAACCAAAAGCTGGTTCTTTGAAAAGATAAACAAAATTGATTAACCTTTATCAGACTCATCAAGAAAAAATGAGACAAGTCAAATAAATAAAATCAGAAATCAAGGGGTAAAAATAACAATTGAAACCACAAAAATACAAAGAATTACAAGAGAATACAGTGAAAAATTATATGCCAAAAAACTGGACAACCTAGAAAATTTGTATAAACCTAGAAATATACAATCTTTCAAAACTGAATCAAGAAGAAATAGAAAATGTGGACACACTAATTACTAACAAAATTGAATTGGTAATCAAAAAACTCGCACCAAACAGAGGTCTAAGACAGATAGGTTATAGGTAAATTCTACCAAAAATCTGAATAAGAATTAATAGCTATTCTCAATTTATTCCAAAAAATACAAGAGGTAGGAAATTTTCCAAATTCATTCTACAAAGCGAACATTACCCTGATACCAAAACCAGACAAACACATTACAGAAAAAGAAAACTACAGGCCAACATCCCTAATGAATATACATTCAAAAACCCTCAACAAAATATTAGCAAACCAAATTCAACATATATTAAAAGCATCATTCGCCCAACCAAGTGGGATTTATTCCAGGGATGCAAGCATTATTCAATACTCATAAATCAATCAATATGATACATCACATTAACAAGAGAAAAAACAAAAATCTTATGATTACCTTAACAGATGCAGAAGAGCATCTGACAAAATATAATGTCCTTTTGTGATAAAAACTCTCAACAAAGTAGGTTTAAAGGGAATATACTTCAACATAATAAAGGCCATATATGAAACCCCCACAGGTAACATCATACTCAATGCCTATAAGATCAGGAAGAAGACAAAGATATCTACTCTTACCACTTCTATTTAACATAGTACTGGAAGTCACAGTCACAGCAATCAGACCATATTGGTAAGGAAGAAGTAAAACTTTTACCATTTGTAGAAGATATGATACAATACATAGAAAACCCTAAAGACTCCCACCAAAAAACTACTAGAACTGATAAGTGAGTTCAGTAAGGTCACAGGATACAAAATCAAAGTACAGAAATCCATTAAATTTCTATACACTAATAATGAAGCAGCAGGGGAAAAATTAAGAAAACAATAATACCATTTGCAGTTGCACCAAAGAGATTAAAATACTCAGGAATAAATTTTACAAAGAAGGTGAAAGATCCAATCTTTGAAAGCTATAAGGCAATATGAAAAAAAAACCTGAAAATGGCACAAATGGAAAGATATTCCATGCTCATGGACTAAAAGAATTAATATTGTTAAAATGTCCACACTACAATCTAAAGCTTCAAACCAATCTAAAGATTCAATGCAACCCCTATCAAAATACCCATTGCATTTTTCACAGAACTAAAATAAATAATCCTAAAATTTGTATAGAACCACAAAAGACTGCAAATAGTCAAAGCTATCTTGAGAAAGAACAAAGCTGGAGGTGTCACAACCCCAGATTTCAAGATATGCTACAAAACTATAGTAATCAAAACAGTATGGTACTGGCACCAAAATAGACTCATGGATCAGTGAACCGGGATAGAAAGCCCAGATATAAACCCATGTGTAAATCGTCAATTAATCTATGGCAAAGGCAAAAGCATACAATGAAGAAAAGACAGGCTTTTCAATAAATGGAGTTGGAAAAACTGGACAGCTACATGCAAAAGAATGAAACTGGCCTACTTTTGTACATTTAAAACACAAACTCAAAATTTATTAAGACCTAAATGTGAGACCCGAACCCACAAAACTCCTAAAAGAACACATAGGTGGTAATCTCTTGGCAGTGGATAAGTGTCTCCAGGCAAGAGAAACAAAAGCAAAAATAAACTACTGGGACTACATCAAAATCAAAAGCTTTTGCACAGCAAAGAAAACTATCAACAAAACTGAAATGCAATCTACTGAATGGGAGAAGGTATTTGCAAACATATATCCAATAAAGAGTTAATATCCATAATATATAAAGAACTTAAAGAACTCAAAAACCCAGACAATCCATTTAAAAAATGTGCAGAGGACCTGAATAGATATTTTTCTGAAGACATACAGAGTCCAATAGACACATGCTCAACATCACTACTCATCAAAAAAATGGAAATCAAAACCACAGAGAGACATTACTTCACACCAGTCAGAACAGTTAATATCAAAAAGACAAGAAATAAAAAGAATTGGCAAGGATGTAGAGAAAAGGGAACCCTTGTGCACTGCTGGTGGGAATGTAAATTGGTGCAACCCCTGTGAAAAACAGTATGGAGGTTCTTCAAAAAATTAAAAATAGAAATACCATATGATCCAATAATTCCAATACTAGGTATTTACTGAAAGAAAAGAATACATTTATTTGAAAAGATATATGTACCCCTATATTTACTGTCATATTACAATAGCCAAGTTATGAAAGCAACCCAAGTGACCAATAGATGAGTGGATAAAGGAGATATGGTATACATGTACAATGGAATATTACTCAGCCAGAAAAAATGAGATCTATTTGCGACAACATGGATGGAATAGAGGGGACTATGTTAAGCAAAATAAGTCAGAGAAAGACAAAACACTGCCTGATTTCACCTATATGTGGAATCCCAAAAACAAAACAAAAATGGATTCTTAAAAGTCAGAAAACAAACTTGTGGTTGCCAGAGGGCAGATGGTTGTGGGGAGGAATGGGTGAAATAGGTGAAGGTGATTAAGAGGGACAAACTTCCGGTTACAAAACAAATGTTATAGGGATAAAAAGTACAGCATAAGGAACATAGTCAATAACAGTATAACACTGTATGGTGCCTACACTTAATCATAATGAGTGCTGAGTAATGTACAGAATTGCTGAATCACTACACTGTATACCTGAAACCAATATAACATTGTATGTCACCTATACTTCAATAATAAAAACATAGATAAAATACTGATAAAGTTCTTGCCTGTTTGAAAAACGTAAAGATACTGATTTCGTTTTTGCTAGAAAACTTTCTACTCTATGTATTTAAAAATTTTAAGAGCACTCATTAAAAAAAAAACCCTTCATGCTACTGCTTCTAAGACAGCAGAGAATTTTCTTTAAAAGGATGAAAAAAATCAAGAAAACAGAGATTAAAAAATAAGAAAAAAGGAAGAAAAGTGTAACTACCAAAAAATACACACCCCTCTCATCACACTCACCTATACAAAGATGGTATACATAATTCCAACTATATTAGAAATCACAATCATGTAAGTAGATTTAACACACCTATTTAAAATACCGAGAACCATGTCTTCTGTTTGTAACGCTGATTTTTGCTAAAAACATTAGTATATTAGCAAGACCTGCTGAAAAGCAGCTGACAGTCCAAATGGAC
Source organism: Panthera uncia (assembly GCF_023721935.1). Taxonomy (NCBI): domain Eukaryota; kingdom Metazoa; phylum Chordata; class Mammalia; order Carnivora; family Felidae; genus Panthera; species Panthera uncia. Next base: position 44,310,325 of record NW_026057580.1, read on the forward strand.
AATGTCTCAAATGTTTATTGCCTTTACACATGACATCCAAACTGAAGTTAAAAGATAAGGAAATAATAATTTAAGATCAGAAGCAAGAGAGTCAAAGACATTGGAAGTATGGACAAAGGTAGTTGTTTATAAAGAACTACACACGAGGGTGCCGGGTGGCTCAGTGGGTTAAGCATCCGACTCTTGATTTCAGCTCAGGTCATGATGTCATGGCTCATGGGATTAAATCCTCATAGGATTCTTTCTACCCCTCTCTCTCCACCCCTCCACGGCTTGTGCATGCGTGCACTCTCTCTCTGTCTCAAAATAAATAAATAAACATTAAAAAAACCTACATATGTACAACTCTAAAAAGAGAAGAAAAGGCACCAGTACCTAAACAATACTCAGCTAATTCTTTACTCTGGTTTAGTCTATGTTCCTTTATTATAGCTTCAGACAATGCACTAGACAGCCTTCTGTATACAACAGATAAATCCAACTGACCTCAATTGTTGAAAGCTAACAGATATTAACTGCATGAAGCCCAGGTTGAGGGTACAGACATCCCTTCCCTGCCATCCCAACATAATCATTCCTTTGCAACTATCATTCCCAACTTCTAAGCTAGTAAGAAGCAAACATGCTGATCTTTATCTTTAAGGGGAAGCCAGCCTTAAATTGGATGTCAGTCTTTCCTCTTCAGGTGAACTTAATTCAGAAGCTTTCACACTACTGTGAGTCCTTCAACTACTGAAATTTAGAATCAGTGGATTTTTGAGCTGGAAGAATGAGAAACCTGAGATCTAGGCAGGTAGGTGATTCATACCCCATCACACTGGTGCAGGTAGAGCAGCTGAGCAAAATGCAAACCCATCTCTTGCCTCCATGCCAGGGCTTTTCCCTACCATGTCACTTAGCAGGTCTAGAAGAGCAAAGATGGGGGGGGGCACCTGGGTGGCTCAGTAGGTTAAGCATCTGACTTTGGCTCAGGTCATATCTCATGGTTCGGGGGTTCAAGCCCCACATTGGGCTCTGTGATGACAGCTCAGAGCCCGGAGCCTGCTTTGGATTCTGTGTCTCCCTCTCTCTCTGCCCCTCCCCCACTCATGCTCGCGCTCTCTCTCTCTCTCTCTCGCTCTCTCTCTCAAAAATAAATAAACATTGGGGCGCCTGGGTGGCGCAGTCGGTTAAGCGTCCGACTTCAGCCAGGTCAAGATCTCGCGGTCCGTGAGTTCGAGCCCCACGTCAGGCTCTGGGCTGATGGCTCGGAGCCTGGAGCCTGTTTCCGATTCTGTGTCTCCCTCTCTCTCTGCCCCTCCCCCGTTCATGCTCTGTCTCTCTCTGTCCCAAAAATAAATAAAAAACGTTGAAAAAAAATTTTTAAAAGAAAAATAAATAAACATTAACAAAAATTAAAAAATAGAAGAGCAAGGATGGAAAGGACAATAAAATAACTTCATTTTGTTTCTCACCATTCTTTTGGCCTAGTGCCCTAACACCTTTCCTGTTCTAAATCGTTTCACTTTGGTTAAGCTATTCGTCGTTTCTAGGAGGGCTCACGAGAGGTTCTCATTGGAGACTTAGAGCAGTTCCACCTTGCAATCCATCATTCCCTTAAAGGTTGGCATCATTCCCAGGCTGCTGTTTCCCCCTCCAGCTAGCAAAGCTCCTGTGAACAACACAGTAGCTTCCTCTATGGGATAAGCATGTTCAGTCATTTCCATCTTGATGCTACTTTATTTCTAAAAGCAGACATATTTCTTTAGCCTCCTTTCCAAGGAAGGAAGACCCACCACCAGGAAGCCACTTGACTGAACACAGTCGTGCTAAATGTGTGAGAAAGAGCCAAGTCCTCTTGTTACTACAGCTCCAGGCAAGAGGAAAGGCCCACATTTTCGAAAAGTTTCTTGGAATAAGCAATCATTTATAATTTATTTATTTACAAATAAATGCAAATGTAAAACCACTGGAAAATTCCTAAGTCACAAATGTTTCAATGTGGACCAGGATCCAGAGTTGGAAACAAGAGGCAAACTTGAAAGTACTAGAAGCCTGAGGGAGAGTAGAGAAGGAAAAGGAAAGCAGAGAAGTCAAGCTTGGGCTGTCCAGAGAATATCCCAACTTTCTTCCTCTTCCTTTTCTCTAACGGTCCATCTGCCAGGGTCTTCTCATGAAGGAGTGATCTGGGTCTCTCAGGTTGGAAGAGCCGAGGGCCACACAGCTCTCTACTCCCATCATTCCTGACCCTTCTTTGTAGCTACTAGGAAGGTCTTGTGATATGGATTCCATTCTCTTGGAGAGAAAAAGATAAAAACACATAATGTGGCTTCATCTATACTTTTCTTCAGTTACACACTTTCAAGATGTTCAGGAGAAATAAGAACCTAGTCCCTTTAAGGAACAAAGTTATACTATTCAGCCTTGGTGGATAAATTATGAATAGCTGGGAGCAGACAAAATGATTCTGTGTGCATGTACTTTAAAGAAACTTTATAATCTAACCCAATCCCCTCAATGTACAGATAAAGAAACTGGGACCCGTACATGTTACCTAACTAGACCAGGTTCGCAAGTCCAGTTGGTGGCAGATCTAAGACTACGCTACACCTTGAGTGTCCTACCAGACTAGACTTGCCTTGAGAAGGAGAGAGGAGTCAAGAGGTTGCACATCCCCGAAGGAAGGAAGAAACTCAGAGACTGTGAGATACTGGGATGTTAGGTGTGCATAACTGAGTGGCAGCAAGATGACTTGGAGAGGTAACTAACACCTGGATTTTACAAAGCACCTGACTGTAAAAGGGAGGGGTCATGGTAGAAGAAAACAAGTAAAAGAAAAAATATAAACACCATGACAATGCTTCAGGTTACTTCAAAAGTCAGGGATTGTGTTAAGTGCAGGTGAATAATGAAAAGTAATGAGGAAAATAATTAACCTGAGTTCATGAACCAGGTGTTCATTATAATTAAAAGATTTTTTCCCTTTACATTTATTGGGAGTATATTCTGTTATCATACAAGTGTTTCATACCTTGGTCCTGAAACAGCTTTATTAGAAACACTTTGGCTTTTTGTTACAATGCAGATTCCTGGGCTCTCCTCCAGAGTTACTGACCAGAGACCTGAATTTCAAACAAGCTTCCCATGGATCCTGACATGTAAGAATCAATACAGCCATAATCCCATCATTGCAGAATTAGACAGACCCTGTTTGTCTTCCAGTCTTCCTCACTAGGATTTCAGAGTTAGAAATGCAGAGAGAGTGAGTGCCCTCAAATCACAAAGGTTGCTGAGAGCCTACCAGGCTGTGCCATCAGGCCTTCTATCCCCACCATGTCTAGAAGGACAGATGGGCTGAAATGGACTAGGATGTAGTTGGTTTAATTATAAGATTCTATCTTTTTAGGCTAAAAGTGCAAATACGTATCATTTTCTAATGAAAACCACATTTGCTGCCATGAGTATGCACTTCCTTTAGAGTCGGGGCAGGGGGTGGGGAAGTTAATATATTAAAACAGCAAACAAAACAAGAGACATAATAATTATTTTTTATTTCTTTTTAATGTTTATTTTTGAGGGGGGGGGGAAGAGAGACAGAGCCTGAGTGGGGGAGGGGCAGAGAGCGAGGGAGACACAGAATCCAAAGTAGGCTCATGAACTCATGAACCATGAGATCATGACCTGAGCCAAAGTCAGACGCTTAACCAACTGAGCCGCCCAGGCACCCCAAGAGACATAATTATTGACTTTCTGGGCTATACCCCATTCCTGCTTCTCTCAATAAGGACAAAGCCAGCCCAGTCAAGCTCTCCTACCAAGTAGCAGCTCCTCAGAGTACAGGCCAGTGCCATGCACAGCCTGGGAACTATCCTGCTCTGTCTACAACCCTAATTCCTAGGTAGGGATAGAAATTCCTGAGAAGAGGGATGTGTGGCAGGGAACATGCGCGGGGTGAGTGGCTTCTAGCTGGCTCTCCGCCTGGCCGCATCCTCCAAGCTCTCTCTAGAGTAGGGCAGAATGACAGTTGGATGTGAAAGGAGGCAGAGGAAGCGAGAATCCATACTAGAGAACCGTATTAAACTAAGGATACCTACTCATTTTCCCAAACCAAGAACGCCCTGCAGGGCAAAAAGGGATGAAGAAGGCAACATCCTCTTCACACCCAAATTGCTGAAGCCAACGCTCAGAAATCTGTTTAGAGGAGAGACTGAAAATGGAGCAGTAATCACTACTTCTGAGACTGGATTCCCTAAATATAATGAGTAGCACTCAACTCCTGATTATCTCTGCCCACCAAGGACAAAGGAATTAGCAGGAAAAAAACAAAAAGGCTGACACTTCTCAGGAGTTGAGTGTGCCAACACTACTCTCTTAATTCTCTGGAATGCACACAAGGATTACCATGAGAGCTGAGCACAAATTCTGGCAAGTGTCTGCCCATCTTGATGCAGGTCTATCTGCCTCCTGTTACATCTGCAGCAACCCTTGGACATCTGCCGTGGCTCACAGCCTCCCACCTTATCCATGCTCACCTAATAACAGGACTTTTTATACAAAAGTCCCCCAAGGTCCTTTAACAGTCTCCAGGAAGACTGTCTTCATGCCAGAAGATTAAGCAAAGGAAAGAGAATACTGCCAGAATCTCATTCTCCATTCCAATGAGGCCAGTTTTATACTAAAATATATTTGTACTTGTGTATGTATGTGTGCACATGCGTTCTCAAAGCATACATAAAAAACACTAACAAGAATTACTCTGCAATGCCAATATTGGTTATTCCTAGTGATTTTAATTTTCCTTGTACTTTTCTGTTTTTTATCATGAAAGTGGTAATTTTTATCATGAAAGTGATGATCTTTTAATAATCATTTTGTAAAATGTTACTTTAAAAGGCAGAGATGAACATGGCATGTAATAGATAAGGCCATCTATGTTGTGTGCTGCCTAAAAGTAGATGAAAAAAAGAAACTTCACTTTCTCTTCTCTGTAGCCCTTTGTTGCTAATCATCTGTAAAGTTCTCAGGCCTTTGCCTAACGATTTCTTAGATCCCCTATAGATTACATACTACTGTACCATAAGCGCTTTTTACCTGAGATGCCAACAAATGGCCAAATGATTAAACCAAATTTTCACATGTTATTTTCCTTTCTTCTTCTCTCATGACAGAGATATTAGCAGGTGGTGGGAAAGTGGCTAGATGGGAGAATTATTTGTAAAATTATTAATTTCTGAACAATTGAGAAGTTGAATATATGGTTTTTATATCATGGAAATGATGAAATTCAACTATCAGTGGATTTCTTAAAAATCAAGTAACATAAATGAGAATTTCCTGCTCTAAACAGTATAGAGGGCCCTTATTCGAGATGCTTCATCTAGTTTACCCTTCCCCAGTGAATACTGTATGATTTCAAATCCTTCTAGAGCTGAGAAAATATCCCTGACCAACCCTAACTATCAGATGGTAATAGATAAGGCCTATAAAGCTTTTCTGTTTCTTCCTCTCTACATATTTTCACTATGTAATTCAACCACACAACATACACATAAAACTCTAATCTGATGAGGCTCAACTTTTTTGCCAGGACCCATAATGCTTGAGAATGTTACACTGCTCCCACATTTGAAGGCTGTGGTTCTCTAAAGGATGATATTAATAATAATAATAATAATAATAATAATAAAAAGGATAATGTCTGTGAAAACATTTACAGTAACTGTAGAACACAGCTATCAACCTGTGGGAAACAAAAAAGCTTTAATTTGGGTGCTCTATGCCCTTAGAAATGCCATCTGCACAGCTGGGAAGGCCTGGAGTAGCTGATGGAGCTGGAGTTAATGAGGTAAGGTATGGGAAAGAACAAAAAAGGTTTCCTCAGCTCAGGGCTCAAGGCAGTGGATCACTCCTTATCTCTCAGCTGAGTATAAGTTTCCAAGGAAGACTCATCTTGAGAATTCTCAGTGGGAGGGAGTCAAGCCAGAAGTTAAGGGAGAGAGATAGTTTAGCCAGATGGCTCAGTCTATTAACGGAGCCCTCCGCCATGTTACTACTTACTTACTCCATGTCTCTAAACGTGGAAATGGAAGCATGTGTAAGTTGGGAAAACAATGCTCAGCTGGGGGCCTTTGGGGCCTCTGGCCTGATTAAGTATACAACAAGAACACCAAAGTCAGATCTGGTTTCTGATACAATGTTTGGATTTTATTCTCATTGCAAGAGGAAGGTCACAGAAGAATTTCATTCCCAGCTTAAAATTCTTCTAAGTCCAATCTTCTTCTTGGGGCACAACAACTATCGTATGCGCTTAGCAATCCATCAGTGATTCTCAACCAAATCCTGCATTCTGTTTGCTTATAATCACACTATGGATATTAAGATATGCTGGTAACACAGAAGTTAAAATTATAACAAAACCACCAAAAGATATCCCTATTGGCTACACTGTAATTTAAGAAGTTAGAATTTCATATATGTAAATAGCTCTAATTAATAAGATAAACCTTTCCTTTTGGGATTTGGCAGTGATAACAGCTCAAGCAGGAGTGCCATTTGAATCCTTGGAAAACCTAAAATAACATTTTTACAAAAAAAGTAGCAGTGCTCACAGTTAACTAACTTGGCCTAGAAGGTAAGAGAATTGGAAATGTAAAGGTGGTGTCTTAACAAGTGTCATTCTACTATTTTATAGCTCTTGCCAGTACAGCACTTTAAAAGATGTGTGTTACAGTGAATTTCCAACTGAAAGAGTAAATCCCAAATATGGGCAAAATTAGCAGCCCTGTTCCTTGCCATTGTAATAAATGATTAAGTAGGTGTTACAAAGATGAAAAAGCAGAGCATCTCTTTCTAATCCTGACAGACATCCTCCCCTTCTTCACTGATCCTTTATCTTGCAGTGAAGACCTGCATGAGGAAGTCGATTCCTGGTATGTTCCTGATAAGAATGCATATTTCCAGGGGTAGCAGCAGGGACTACATCGTTTTAGCAGACATTGTTCGTGAACTTGTGCCAAGTTTCTCTGAACCTTGGAAACTGGGAAAGTGTCTGTGTTCCTGATTAATAATATTCAGCAAACAGACTGAAAGCAGAGGAAGTATAATCACTAGTAGAGAGGGATATACAGTAACAGAGCTCCTGTGGTTAAGCTGCTATGAGGAGGCACTCACACCATGAGAGCAAGCATGGCTTTCATGCCCATGTGTCTACCTGAGCCTGAGTTAAGATCCCTGAAGGGATTAAGACCTCCTCTGTTCTCATGGAGAATACAGATTGGGCCTCCTCTCAATTTTCCCATAGCCAGTTTAAATTATTCTTTTACCTTCAGTCTCTTTAAGGCTTGAGTTAAGGCTACTTTGTAATAAAATTATCCCCAATTTATATCACACATGGATGATTGTTCTCTCTCCCCCAAAGGCTGTAAAACCCTCAAAGTTAGAAGTCATCTCTCTTGATCCCCACTCACCCATCATATAAACATTTCAAACAGTACATGAGAAAGTGAAATAAATAGTAACTGTCTTCTAACCTCGCTTCCCAAAGATAACCACTATTCAGTTTCTTGTATCTTCCTCCATAAATGTTTGTGGGCAAACACAAACTTTTATATTATTCAATGTTCGATCCAATGAGCAAAACTTAAAAGAAATACTGTAAACTAAGGTGCCTCCATCTATAAATCACACACATTCCACATCCCAGGACCTCAGCAAGTTCTGCATTTAGGTGCAGGCGGAGTTACTGGGGCACAAGCCTCGTGAGTCCAGCTCTGTCTCTAACATGGTAGGATTTCCCTGGCCAACTCACTCCATCTTTCTGAATCTCAGTTCCCTCTCCTACAGAAGAAGATGTTCTCAAAGGTCAGTTCAGGGTTGAGGCTGAATCAAGTACTGATTAATAAAACAGGTACACCAAGGCCAAAATATGAATTGGTATTGAAGAAAATCAAACATAACAGATTACAAGGAGAATATGGTTGTGAATTAGAATGGAGCAGTTATTTAAAAAATACTTTTAATTGAGGTTTAATTGACATGTAACATTATATTAGTTTCAGGTGTAAAACATGATTTCGTATTTATATACATTGCAAAATGATCATCACAATAAGTCTAGTTAACATCCATCACCATCCCAGTTACAAAAAATTTTTTTTCTTGTGATGAGAACTTTTAAGATCTAATCTGTTAGCATCTTTCAAATATGCAATATAGTATTATTAACTATAGTCACTACACTGTATACTATATCCCCAGGACTTACCTATTTTATACCTGGAACTTTGTACCTTTTGATCACCTCCACCCAGTTTGCCCTCTCTGTACCCATGAGGTTGGTTATCTTTGGTTTGGGTTTTGTCTTTTATAATCCACATATAAATGAAATCATATGGTATTTGTCTATCTCTATCTCACTTAGCATAATCCCCTCTAGGTCCATCCGTGTTGTCACAAACAATAGAGTTATATTCTTTTTTAATGGTTGAATTGCATACATACCCCACAACTTCTTTATCCATTCATCCACAGATGGACCATTAGTTTGTTTCCATATCTTGGCTATTGTAAATAATGCTGCAATGAACATGGGGATGCATATATCTTTTTGAGTTAATGTTTTCATTGTCTTTGGATCAACACCCCGTAGTGGAATTGCTGGATCATATGGTAGTTCTGTTTTTAAATTTTCGGCCAACAGGTTTCCGTTTTCCACAGTGGCTACACCAATATACAATTCCACCAACAGTGCATAAGGGTTCCCTTTTCTCCACATCCTTGCCAACACTTGGTTCTTTCTTATATTTTTGATGATAGCCATCCTAACAGGTGTGAGATGATAGCTCATTGTAGTTTCAATTTGCATTTCTCTGAAGACTTTTGAAGTTATTTTTTTATTTTAATTTTAATTTATTTTTATTTTTTTAATATGAAATTTATTGAAGACTTTTGATGCTGAGCATCTTTTCATGTACCTGTTGGCCATCCATATGACTTCTGTGGAAACATGTCTGTTCAGACTTTTTGCCCATTTCTTAATTAGAGTGGGTTTTTTTGCTACTGAGCTGTATGAATTATTTATATATTTTGGATATTAACCAGATCTATGATTTGCAAATATTTTCTCCCATTTAGTTAGGTTACCTTTTCATTTTGTTGATGGTTTCCTTTACAGTGCAGAAGCATTTCAGTTTAATGTAGATCCCCTTGTTTATTTTTGCTTTTGGTGTCAGATGAAAAAATCATCACTGGGGTGCCTGGGTGGCTCAGTCAGTTGGGCATCTGACTCCTGATTTCAGATCAGGTCATGATCTCATGGTTGTGAGATTGAGTCCTGTGTCCATGCTGGGTGTTGAACCTGGTTAAGATTCTCTCTATCCCTCTCCCTCTGCCCCTCCTCTGCTCACATTCACTCTCTCTCAAAAAAAAAAAAAGACAAACCATCCATCACAAAGACCAATGTCAAGGAACTTACTGGCTATGTTTTCTTCTAGGAGTTTTATGGTTTCAGGCCTTACATTCAAGTGTTTAATCCATTTTGAGTTTTGAGATGGTCCAGTTTCATTCTTTTGCTGTGGCTGTCCAGTTCTCCCAACATTCACTCAAGAGACTGTCCCCATATTACATTTCATTCATTGAAGAGACTTTCCCATTGTATATTTTTGGCTTCTCTGTCATAAATTAATTGATCATATATACATGGGTTATTGCTGGACTCTCTCTCCTGTTCCACTGATCTATGTGTCTGTTTTGATTACTATAACTTTGTAATATAGTTTAAAATCAGAAGTATAATACTTCTAGCTTTGTTCTTATTTGTCAAGATTACTTTGGCTATTCAGGGTCCTTTGTGATTCCACACAAATTTAAGAATTCTTTGTCTAGTTCTGTGAAAAATGTCGTTGGAATTTTGACAGGGGTTGTATTGAATGTGTAGGTTGCACTGGGTGGTATGGATATTTTAACAATATCAATTCTTCCCATTCATGAGCACAAAATATCTGCTCATTTATTTCTTTTTCAATTACTTTCATTAATGTCTTAGAGCTTTCAGTGTATATAGGTCGTTTACCTTGACCAAATTTATTCCTAGGTATTTTATTCTTTTTGATGCAATTGGAAATGGGATTGTTTTCTTAATTTCTCTTTCTGATAGTTTGTTATCAGTATATAGATACACAACAGATTTTTGTATAGTGATTTTGTATCCCGCAACTAATTCTTCCAGTTTTTGGTAGACTCTTTAGGATTTTCTCTATGTGATATATCTTCTGCAAATAGTTTTACTTCTTTCCCTTTCTAATTTGGATCCTTCTTATTTCTTTCTCTTGCCTAACTGCTTTGGCTAGGACTTCCAATTCTATGTTGAACATAGTGGGTGGGTGGGGAGGGGACAGTGAGCATCGCTATCTTATTTCTGATCTTATCATTGAGTATAATGTTAGCTGTGCGCTTGCCATATTATGGCCTTTATTATCTTGAGATATGTTCCCTCTATACACACTTTATTGAGAGTTTTTATCATAAATGGATGTTGAATTTTGTCAAATGCTTTTTCTAAATCTATTGAATGATCATATAATTTTTATCCTTCATTTTGTTAATGTGGTGTATTAACACTGATTTGCAGATGCTGAACCATCCTTGCAACCCTGGAAGAAATGCCATCTGGTCATGTGTATGATCCTTTTAATGTATGTTGAATTTGGTTTGCTAATATTTTGTTGAGGACTTCTGAATCTATGTTCATCAGGATTATCGACCGATAATTTTCTTTTCTAGTGGTATTCTTGTCTGGTTTTAGTATCAGGGGGATGCTGGCCTTGTAAAATGAGTTTGGAAGCATTCCCTTGGAGCAATTTTTACAAACAATTTCCTGAGGTATACTTCATAGGAAAATCCACATCTTGTTTTACCAGAGGTATATCAAGCAATATACACTGATCCTGAAGTTATCTTAGGATACAGCCACAATACTTCAGAGGTAGAGCCAACCCATGTTTACTCATTTCTCAGCAATGCACGTGGCCATCTCACAAGCCTCAGAGAGCTTATGAGTATTTTTCCATTGTCAAGAGTCATAGATAAGTTCAATGTTACATTCAGTAGCTACGGGATAACTTAAGCAACTAGTTAACACCTTAACTCTCATTTGCCACCTCATTGACAATTAGCTGCCTACTAGGAAGGAGGTCTTCCTGTTGATCAGACCACATATGCTGTTCTGTCCTGTTTGTCTTACTGTGACCATGTCCTGATAAAAATCCAGAGGAGGGTCAAAGTGATGAGGGAAGAACCTGGCAGAGAGGGAAAAGGTGCCAGAAGTGGGTAGAACACCATCAGCTTAACTTAAACATCTATTTGGCGATTTGGTTGCAAGCTAAGAGTAGCAAAGCTACTCATAATGGTTGAAAATCTTTGTTCTAGGGCAAAGCTAGGAAAAGGAAAACGCATTCACAGTGTCTTTGTCAGATGTTTTTGCCATTTTTCTTAGAGGTAGGAGAGGTGGAGGTTAAGAGAACAAACTCTGGGGTTAGACAGATATGGGTTCTGCCACTATTGGACGATTACCTAATCAGTTCTGAGCTTATTGTGCTTATTATTATTATCATCTGGAACTCTGGGTTCTGTGAGCTATCTCCTATGAAACACAAGATCCTCAAAAAACAATTCACAAGTGAAACTGAAAAATCATACCAGGGTAAAGGAGCTGTTCCTACCTGAAAGGAATTCATATAGCGAAGCGATGGAGGTAGCGTGGCGTTGTTCCTGGATAATATCAGCAGCAGCTCTAAGCAGGTTGCAGAGGGCAGGGTTAGAGTGTGGATGCTGATGTCACTTTCCCATGCACTGGAAAGCCTGAAACACATTGATACATATAATTTCACAATTCCATCTGGTCATAATTATTTCAAAAACCTGATGGAAAGAAGACGACTTTCAAACGTGGAAGAAGATGCAATGCACAAAAAAACAGAAATAAAATGGCTATAGTAAATATTCACAAAGTAAATGTCCAAGACATTTTTATAGTGTTTTTGATACAAAACAGATGGGTTAGGCAATTTTTTCGAGTCAACATTTCATACTCAAAGAGTACAAATAAGACATGAAAAGCAGTCTTATTTGTAAGGGACCTATTTGGGGTGGGGAACGGATAATAGCTAACATATCGAATTTTTCCTATATTCTGTGCCCTCTTCTCCATGTAACATCTTGTTCAACCCTCTGATACCTATGAAATAGAACTGTTGCTATCCTCCTTCTACAGATGTGCAAATTGTTTCTGAGCTGGATATGCCCTATGAAGTTTCTAGTTAGCTGATTTTCAAACCTTTAAAAAGTGATGTAATACTTTTATCAAAAAATCTTGTAAAAGCTCCATTTATAATATAAATAAAAGCAAAGCTGCTCTCTTGGAGGGGGTAAGGTTGGCAGGAGGCTCCCTTCATCTTCCAAAGTAGCCTATGAAACATCTCTGCTACATCCTGTTGAACCTACTAGAAAATTCTTTCATTCAAGAAATGAGGAAAGTGAAGGCTGGAAAAGTAAAGAGACTTCTCTGGGATGAGATACATGTTTAGAAGATGATATGGCTATGTCTAGAATCCTGGTTTCCTGTCTTCCCATATAGTACTTAAAATGGAAAATCAGATAATCATTATGGGAAAACAATGTAATAAGAATAGGATGTGTCTTATGCTGTCAAATCTTTTATTTACTTGAGTATTTCCTGTCTGTGCCCCTATCAACATGTCTCTTAACACTGTCCTAATTTTTTAAAAAGAAATATATATGTGTGTGTGTATATGTATGTATGTGTATATATATACATATATATGTGTATATATATATGTGTGTATACACACATACACACACACACACACACACATATATATATATGTATGTATATATATATATATATATTCTATTTATATAAACTTCTTTCTATAAAGCTACCTTTAACCCAGTCAGGGGTGAAATCTAGAATGTCGAAGAGCATCAGTGGTTGAGGGCATAATGGATTTTAACATTTATATGATGAGTCATAGCAGATAGTTTAGCTGCGTCATCAATCAGGTTACCTGTGCTAACACATTTCTGATGTGGGTTGGGAAATTAACTCTCTGAAGCATTTGCCTACTAGTCAGACTGGAATAGGACACTGCCCACTTTCCCTCAAAATAGTCCCTTTTCAGCAAGGCCACATATGATTGTCTTCTCTGTGTTTTAAAACACTTCTCCATTATTTTATATTGATCGGTTATGTTATTCTTTCTCCTTTCATTAATTATACAACATTTTCAACATTTCTCTGGCGTGGAAACAAAAATCTTGCTGTCTTTGGTAAAAGCCAAATGTAGGACCAGTGCAGTGGCTCTAAACTCATCCTCTCTACCACCTTTCTTATGCCCTCCACAAACCATTTCCGTTCCCTGAACTGCATACACTAACCACACCATGCTCATGCAGTTTTCTGGGCCGGGAAGGCTGCAGGCTACCTGGTGAACTTCTGTTCATCCTGCAAAACCCACTTAAGTATCATTTCTTTAGAGACATCCTCTTGCTTCCTCTACAAGAACTACATGCCTAATACCATTATTTGTATCCTACTACCATACCACCACCCTACCTGTATTCTTATTTGGGCTGTGTCTGCATCTCTGATTCATTCTAGGTCAGTCATAAGCAAGCATACCCTGTGGATTCCTCTAACTTTTGTTACCCAGTATGGAAGATTAGATTAGTTGTTTTTCCTCAGACACTCCCACCTTTTACTGGCTGTAATAAAATACACCTCACTTACATTTGTATGTTCAATAATTTAATTTATTTTCCAAGTGTTATTCTTATAAAAGGAAACCAATTAATGTCATGATGTTGATGTGATTTCTGGTACAGAGAAAGGAATGCTTAACTTCTGCTCAAAGGTGTCAACATGCTGCTATGTGGCTATGGTGTAGTTGATGAAAAATGGCACTCAAATAGAAATTAAAATACACTAGCACTGCCTTGTCACTGAGCAGTGAGTGATCTGGGACACGTACTCCTGGACAAGTCCAGTTTCCTCATGAGATCCTGGAGTTCACACACAACCTATACTATGTATCAAACCACCAAAATTTACACAAAAGGACATTCATCACATTAATGATATCCACAGTTACACAAAAAAAGATACAGTTATAAACGTTAATTATTCATGTCTCTATGTAATTACAAATATTTGCATGGCATGTGAATCCAACATTGGCATTTTTAATCTAATCCTTTAAGTATTCTGTGATTTAACAATTTTTCTCCTTATTAAAGCTCATGAAGGTACAAAGTATTATCTGGATCACATGATAAGTGATGGAAAAGATCAAGCATGATCCTCTCCAACTAAATTGCATTCTCTTTTATACCTAGAAGTACTAGGTATTTCTGAACAAATTCTATCAAAAAAACAAATTGAAAAGCCCAAGGGTAAATGATGGAGCAAATTTTAGCTTTCTTAGAATACCTCATTTCTTAATAATTAGAACCACCTTATTTTTGAAAATTAGATAACACAGCTGGACCTAGGATGGCTCAAATTCCTAAAATTTATCCTTTTGTTTATCCTAAACATTTATCTATTTATGCTTTCTTTTCCCACAGCATATATTCATTAGCCCCAGGATTTACCTTTTTATTGTTAAGATTTATAAATGTTCTCTATAATCTTAACTATATATTAATCACACAAAATAACCATATATGTGGACAAAGACAGAAAGTAATACGTGAAAAATGATTACAGTTGTTTTGGAAAGTTAGAACTATGGGTAACTTTCCCCCAAAACTTCAGCTAATGTTTTTATATTGTTTTTGGTTTGGTTTGTTTTTGATTTAGGAAGAAAGAAATAAAGAGAGCAGGAAGGAAAGATGGAGAAATGGTCTCGGCATACTTAAAATTCAGTTTATCTTAAAACAATCACTAAACTCGTTATGAAAATTAAAGGCATGTATTAATTAGGCCAAAAGTGATACTTGATACTATTTACCAAAGGCTCAAATATCAGTAGAAAGTTCTGTTAACGATATAAACATTTTAAGAAACACAAGATTATAATAATCCAGAATTTGGATTATTTCCTGCAAAAACACCCTGGACTATTAGACCTAAATCAGTAAACTTCCACTATAAAACCAACAAAAAAGATAATTCAAAGAGAACAACAAACTTAACATTACTTAAAACCTATTTTGGTATTTTTAAAGTGGTGAGAGAGGAGAAGCTTTCCTAAGACACCAGAGCTGTCAACTAGGCGACCCGAGTCGAAGAGACCAAAATGCAGGCAGAGGACACACCATCCTTATTTCTCAATCTTTGCCTTGACAAAATCCCCTAGAGAAGCAACAATGGCCTATCTATTTTTAAAGAGGCAATGCAAAGGGGGGAAAAGTCACTCTCCATCACTTCTAACAAAAATAGTGAAATTGAGAATGAATCAAACACCAATCGATACCAAGAAAAGAACTTGGGAGAACAGAAAGGTGATACAGTTTACTAAAAATCAGAGGTTGTTTTAATGTAATACATGAAAATGACAGACAGGATTAAACAACTCTACCAAAATTTAAGACATTTCAAATGAGTCCAACATACTGCATAGAGAAGAAAAAAATAAGAGTGTATAAGAGAGCTCAAGAAGAAAATATTTAACTTAAATTTCATTTTTCTCATATTTTAGTAGTTGATTTGGACTCTTCAGTCCTAGAAGGACCTATCAGGAAAGCAAAGAGCCTATTAATGATGTTAAAATATAACACTGTTTATATCTGTGTATTTTTAAAATTCAATTCCAAAGCTACAACAAATGACAAGCTCATCAATTCAAACTCTCGAAATACCAAAACAAGCAAAGGACCACAACTTAGTGCTAGAATCATTATAAACATACAGCTACTTAATACATGATTTGGACAGGGAATCAAAATTTTATAAATTCTTATACTGTCAAGAACACACAATTCAGAAACAACTAAATGTACTGTTTATGTATGATAGCAAACCATATTAATTCCAGTATATTTAAATATTTTAAAAGAACTAATTCATAAAAATAGAACCTGAAAAGTTCTACTGCTTATAAATTTCAAAGTAAGGTTCAGTAAGTCATGAGCAGCACTTCTTTGAAATTACAGTATCTTCTTTGAAAACTACAGGAAAAAATCGAGTTTTTAAAGTCACAAGTGTTCAAACTGTTTTTCAATTCTCTTTAAACTAATGGGCTCCTGGAGCACCTGAGTGGCTCAGTTAAGTATCCAACTCTTGGTTTCCACTCAGGTCATGATCTCATGGTTCCTGAAATCAAGCCCTGTGCATCAGGGTCTATACGGATAGTGCCTTCTCAGGATTCTTTCTGTCCCTCTCTGTCCTTCCCCTGGGGGGGCTCTCGCTCTCTTTCTCTCTCTCTCTCTCAAAATAAATAAATAAAAACTTTAAAAAAATAAAATTAAAAATATTTCTCAGACCACCCGATTCCCTAAGCCCAATCATGTCCTCCTTTCATATTAATGGAATCATACATTATGTGACCTTTTTTTCTGACTTCTTTTACTTAGCATGTTTTCAAGATACATGGATCTCAGAGAAAGAACTCTTGATTTTAGATTATTTTTTTAATGTTTATTTATTTTTTAGAGAGAGAGAAAGAGATAGCACGAGCAGGGGAGGGGCGGAGAGAGGGAGATACTGAATCTGAAGCCACCTCCAGGCTCTGAGCTGTCAGCACAGAGCCCAAAGTGGGGCTCGAACATGCATAGCGAGATCATGACCTGAGCCGAAATCGGATGCTTAACCGACTGAGCCACCCAGGTGCTCCTAGACCTCTTGCTTTTAAAGTCTGATTTCTAATTTACCACTTTTTATAAAATATTAAAAGCAGTTCCATCTTAAACTATGTATCATAATATTTATGTTAGCATATTAATAAACATAACCATTTACGAAAAGTTTTCAAAGAGTTTTTGAAGAGGTCTCCTGGCTTACATTTTTACCCCATTCCATTACCAGAGAATGTCAATTGAAAGTGAGGCTGAGCAATACACTTCCAATCCTTTAATTACTTTACTGAGTAACTGGAAGTCAACATATGAGGGTTGGGATGTAATAAATTAGGTCCACTCTAATAACATTCTCATAAGTAAACCTCACACTGGCAACCACTAGGTTCCCTGTCCCATCAGGGGGCCAACTCAGCCAACACTTACATTAATCAACACTGCCCAGTCTGTCCCACAGTTTAAGTCCTTTGCCAATGTGGATGGAAAAGTGTTTGTGACGCATAAAGTATAAAGCAAAAATGTAAGACTTCTTTTATTATTTCCTAGGCCTAATAAAACATAGAGGTTTTCTTCATTTTTCAATTCAAAAGGATTGGCAGGGACTGTGTTGACATGTATGGTGAAACCATGTTTGGTCTCAACAGAAATGAGAGAGATGATCTACTGGAGCTCTATCAGCCCGTGGCTTCAGAAAGGGATGTATCCTGGTGGTTTGCACCACATCCAACCCTACTCTCCCCTGCTTTTATGGACACTGTCATCTTCAGTGTCCCTGGCTTCTGTCTACACCTCTTCCTAAGTCCACTCTCAGATGGTTTTCTCCTGGAAATCCTTACGCTGCACAGAAGGGCAATTGGCAATGGTGTAACAGTTCAGGTGAATTAGGCCTGGCCAATCTTGGTATCTTAGCAATTACGATATGCTAAACTGCATAACCCGAAGTCACAATTAGCTCTGTCTGATCCATTAAAAGACAAATCCCGATGACTAAAATTGTGTCCCTCCATGAGGAGCGATGAGAACTCAATGCCAAGATCACTAACCTGCTACTCATGTTCTCTATGCAAGCGTCCTAGATTTGAGAAAATGTCCTCATGTTTAAGACTTCAGACCTTTTGTGAAATCACATGTCAACATAACTCTGGTAGAGTGAGAGCATAAAACTGGCCACACCCATTTGAGGGAAGGTAAGAAAATCAATTTGCAAGTAATCTTGCATAGAGAAAATTCATTTCTATCAACTTAAATTCAATTTCCCTGTAACAATCTGATTCTTCCATACCTTAATAATATAAACAAAAAACTCTACCAGGTCAGGCCAGAAAGTCTCCTAAATTTAATGTCTATTATTTATCCACTAGCCCTAAAAAGATAGGATTTCAGAAACTGGTAAGTATGCTCCAAAGTTTTATTCAAAAGTTTTGTGAGTTAAGATGTATTCCCTAGAAAGTGTCTTAAGTCAAAGAGGGAAATATTTGACTAATTTTTCCAAGGCAGAATCAAATATTATTAAATGGAAGCTTTTGGAACCTAAGAGGAATTTCATTGAAACCTCCAAAGGCCATGATTTTTTTTAAAGTATTAAATACATAATATTCTCTTTCCTTGCCATCACACACTTGAAATGAGCTCTCTCTGGTAGCTGGCTTCGCTATGGCTTCTCAATGTTTGAAACCAAGGTATAAAAAAACTTCACACTTCAAATGTGTCTAATCCTCCCTATACAGTGTATGTGTGTATAAATGGAGTAGGAAGGAGGGGAAGTGTTAAACATGGGATACTCAAGAAATTAGTATTCTATAAAAATTTTGAAGTTGTTCTCAGAAACTGGTTAAAGGTAGTTAAGCACCCAAATTTACCAGTGCTAGAAGAGCTAGAAAAGCTAACCTGTCCCATTTTTTTCAACAGCAATACATCATAGTGTGAATATAAAAAATATTTTCATCTTCTGAACCAATTCATAATAATGAGAAATTATTTATGAATGCTAAAGTGAGGAAAGCTTGTATTTTTTAGCCTAGAAAATAGGAAAAAGCAAAGCAGTGTTTCTTAACTAAAAAAAAGAAGCTTATTTAATTTTTCATTTTATTTATTTTAAATGTTTATTTATTTATTTTGAGAGAGAGAGAACAAGCAGGGGAGGAGCAGAGACAGAGGGAGAGAGATGATGTGGAGCAGGATCTGTGCTGATAGCAGAGTCTGATGTGGGGCCGAACTCACCAATAGAGAGATCATGACCCGAGCTGAAGTCAGTCACCCAACCGACTGAGCCCCCCAGGTGCCCCAATTTTTGTTTTAAAATAACAAAATACTTGGGGCGCCTGGGGGGCTCAGTCGGTTAAGCGTCCGACTTCGGCTCAGGACATGATCTCGCGGTTCATGTGTTCAAGCTCTGCATTGGGCTCTGTGCTGACAGCTCAGAACCTGGAGCCTGCTTCAGATTCTGTCTCCCTCTCTCTCTGCCCCTCCCTACTCACGCTCTCTCCCTCCCTCTCTCTCAAAAATACACAAACATTAAAAAAGTAAAAAAAAACAAAAAACAAAAAACAAAATACTTCATTTATAACCAAAACATTTTTATTTAGTTGTTAATATAAACATTCAAAACATATACATTTGCTTTAGTTAGAAAAATAAACACATATATTTTTCAGTGAAAGCAGCAAAATTATACCTTCCATAGTTGAGTTCATCTCTTATAACACCTAAGAATTACCTTCAATTCTGCTTTCCGATTTACTTACAACATTGAGTTTTAGAAACTAGCAACAGTAAGTCACTGCTTCAAAGTATGACACCCCTCCCCCCAATCAAGACTTTAATTGTAGATCTATACTGACATGGAAAGATAGTCACACAATTTTGATAAGTTTTTTTAATGTTTATTTATTTTTGAGAGAGAGAGAGAGAGAGAGAAACAGTGCGAGTGGGGGAGGAGCAGAGACAGAGAGGGAAACACAGAATCGGAAGCAGGCTCCAGGCTCCGAGCTGTCAGCACAGAGCCTGATGCAGGGCTTGAACCCAAGAATCGTGAGATCATGACCTAAGCTGAAGTTGGATGCTTAACTGACTGAGCCACCCAGGTGCCCCGATAAGATTTTTTTAGAAAAATAAAATAAACCCTGATGTTTATAGCAGCATTATCAACAATAGCCAAATTATGGAAAGAGCCCAAATGTCCAGTGATTGAGGAAAGGATAAAGAAGATGTGAGATATATATACAATGGAATATTACTCAGCCATAAAAAAGAATGAATTCTTGCCATTTGCAACAATGTGGATGGAGCTAGAGACTATTATGCTAAGCAAAATAAATCCATTAGAGAAAGACAAATACCATATGATTTCACCATATGAAGAATTTAAGAAACAAATGAACCTAAGACACAGAGGCAAACCACAAAACAGACTTGTAACTAAGAGTACACACGGAGGGTTGCTGGAGGGAAAGTGGGTGGGGGGCAGGCTAAATGGGTGATGGGGATTAAGCAGGGCACTTGCTGTGATGAGCACTGTGTACTGTATGTAAGCGACTAATCACTAAACTCTACACCTGAAACTATCATTACACTGTATGTTAACTGGAATTTAAATAAAAATTTGAAACTAAAAACAAAAAAAGCAAAATAAAAAACACATACAGCTAAAATTAATTTATGTAAAATTAAATTTCCTATCTGTATCTTTATGTAGATGTACATGAGATGTATGCAAGGAAGAATGCCAAAATGTTAACAGCAGTTTTCTGTGAAGACTGAGAGTATAAGGGTTCTGCTTGTTCTCTTTCACCATATTTTCCTATATTGTTTTAAATGTTTACAGTGAATATGACTATATTTGTGATTATATAAAAAGCAAAGCTATTTTCATTTTGAAAATAGAGAAAATGAAATCTATTTTGGAATGTTTAAAATATGTATTTATATCAAATAAAATTCGTCTTTCAAGCAAGAAATAATCAAATCACCTCAACGAGTATTTTAAATCTTTCATTTACCTGAAACTAACCTAACAGGGAGTCTTTGAGACGGTACATTTGGAATTCAAGATTTTTATCATTGTGAGCATCACTCACAGTTCTTCTAGATATTAAAAATGCATTGCCTACAAGTTGACAAATTTGGTGGTTACTATGAACAGGATTCTTAGACCACAAAGAATAGGAAATAAACAATACAAGTAACTGACTACTTGAGGTGAGTTGAACAGGCATATTATCTGTTATTAAGAGACTAAATAAAGAGATGTTAATAGCACTAGGGAGCTTTCTTTGTTGTTGTTGTTGTTGTTTTTAATGCTAGGAAAAAAGTTAGCATCCAAAGACTATGAGGCATAATTATTTCAGATAATTTCCATGAACCTGAAACAAGGTAAAAGACCACATTATTTGCCTTACCACTTTGCCAAAACAAACCAGGGAATGTGACATCTTTGGAGAGTCCTGTCCAACCTAGCATTCAACCTAGCATCTATTCATATTTTTGTTATGTCCAATAAAATCATAATAATAGCCAATCTGCCTGGTGCTATGATCCCATTAGGTCTTGCAACCTCAGCAGAGCCAGCTTAAGTCTACTAATCAGACCAAACAGCTGTTTTAACAGTTGGGTTTCTCCAAAATTAAGATATTCTATTCCTGACTGTGCCTAGCAACTCAACTGTTGAAACAGCTGCTCCAGCTGAAGAGGTAAAACCAAGTGTACATACAGTCTTCTTCCATTTGCAATGGCTATGAGATTCTTTCAGAATAGAAATTCCTAAACTTAAGTTCATGTTGACATTTCCTATCTGTTTAAAGTTTTATCCTTGTATTGCCTCTATCTCTGACCTTCAGCCAATATTTCTGCCATCATCATCTCTCTTGGTGTTTGCCCTTTGTCTCCTTCATACTCTAAACCATAATTACCCGCTGGTGGTTCTGTACTTCCCTCCTTAGAAATCTCATCTGTGTGCTTTACACTCTTACTCTTCTCTCTATTGTCTCAGAAGAAGTATTTTTACTTCCTATGAAACAGAGATGGTAACTGAGGAGTCCTTAGACTCCACTAAGTGATATATTATTTCCAGTGACTTAATTAACTGTTGAAGTAAGGACCGTTGAAAAATTTTTTAAGTGCTCTCTGGCTAAATTTTTCGTCACTTTATAAATGTCTTCAAAATTCTGGACTTGTCACCACGATCTCATTCAGATATGTCTGTTCAATTGTTTAATACTCTCTAGCAGAGAAACCTTTTCACCAATAATTTATATTATCAATAATGCAATAATGAGTATATACTTTGTCCATCTCTCTACTCAACCTTTCTATCCAGGCATTCATCCATTTTTCTACCACCTTCTTATCTTAAAATTTCTGCCAGCTGGCCTGGACATACCCAGACTAAATGGACTCTGATAAACAAAGTCTGCAAAAGATTTGACCCTGATTTTGTAACATTTGCTCGCTGTCCCCTCATAATGTCCTCACTCCTTTAAATTATACTGCATTACAGATAATTTAAAATCCTGGCTCCCAGGGTCTAAGAACAGATTTACTGCAGGACCCGGACTCATCAAACCAGAACAAACCTACAAAGACGCTGAACACGTTTCAAAATTACAAATTTTTTCCTGCAGCAGCTCCAGCTCTTCCGCTAGGTTACGTACAGAGTGATTCTGGCACATTAATCTTAGAAACAACCTCTGCTCCATGCCCCGCTTCTCAGCGGGGGAGGGTGGAAGTCAAAGATACACTACAGCAAGTGCAGATACCATAAATGAAAAGGTGCTCACAGACCTTGTGCCAGGCAACACTGTCCTGGGGCAACTCGACTCCAAGGGAGACACTGGAGTGCTCTGAGAAACTGAGTGCATCCCGGGCTTCCGGGATGGAAGTCATTTTTATATGTCATGTCAAACCTTAAATTACCAGCATGGTAAAGCTGATTTTTTTTAATTAAAGGAGACTTTGAAATACTGGCTCTGCTCTCACTATCCCATTACCATAAAGCCAGTGCCACACTAGCCCCAAAGTTTCCTAACTTTGTTTTTGAGTCAGTCTGCACAACAGTATCCATTCTTCCAGCTTACAGTATTGTTAAGATCAGTTTTGCTTTACAGGGCTAAACATAGAAAAGTTTTCATTTTTAATAAGAGCTTAGATAAATAACCTTAAATCCCAAAGGACCTCGTTAAAGCAGCCTCATAAAAGTTTTACACTTGCATATGAGTTTGAAAAAAGAAAATGTCTATCTAGCAGTTTGAGCTCCTGCTGACTTCTCTAGCCTTGGGGAAGTTATTGTTGAAATTCATATGTCTTGCTATTTCTGATGATTTAAAGCAGTCTATTATGATAAATCACCATGAAGTACACCAAATGAAAGACACTGTTCAAACAAAAATCTCAATTTTAAATACACAAAATACACACAATGCACTCATCCGTATGTTTAAATAGCATTAAGGTTCTTATATATTACTCATCTAACCACATATTTTATCCTCAGAGCCTAGGATGCAAAAACATATTTTGTACCAGGTGATCTATTTTCCCTTTCTTTTTTTAGGAGGTCATTTCAACACATCTTGACTCTACTCTGGAGAATTAAAGTCCATGCAGGAAAGTTCCAACAAAATTGGAAACTAAATCAGTTGGAATAACAAGAACATAAGTAGTGGGCAATGTTAACATTTCATCATATTCCTCACAGGACCTGGGAAGATCAAGACGGACACAGTATATTTAAAAGGTGAGAGGATGATTGAAAACAGAACAGAATCTTAAATGTTCAAACAATAAAACACTAGAGATGGCTCTTTAAAACTGTCTCAGTACACAGCACATCATCTTGCAATATAGTAAGTGCCTAATTAATATTTGCTAAGTGAACTTAAATCAGCTTATAGATCATTTTCTGCCATTTTATCCCATTAAAGGACAATCATCATTAGTGCTTTGCAGGCCTTGGAATCACTGATGAGGAGTCTTTACCCAACTCTGAAAATTTGGTAGATTTCAATGATAGAACTTTAGAGCAATAATGGACTTGAGAGGAATTAAGCCCCTCTGCAATATTACTAACATGTGATTATATGGTCTTTGTTGAAAAACTCAAGTAACAGGGAGACTCATTGCAAAGCAGTACTTTAAATGGGTGTGAAATCTACTCTTCAGAATCTGAGCCTTTCAGAAAATATCTGACAACATCGAACACTTTCTCCTGATTTTTCTTTAAGCTAAACATTCCCCATTTCCTCTAACAGGAAATATTCCCCATTTCCTAAACATTCCATTTTTATGACCATTTATTTAAAAAGCCCTACCATAATCTTCATTGGTGTATAGGATCTTATATGTTATGAACTTTTTACATGTATCAGTTCATTCAGTCTTCACAAGAACAGTGTAAAATGGGGTTTCATTAGACCCATTTTACAGAGAAGCAAACTTGAGTTCAAGAGGTTAAATAACATGCAGATGGTGTCACTAAAGAACCAAGACTCACTCAGATCAGTACCTCTGATTCCAAGTGCTTTCCATTATACTCTTTAACCTCAGTCTTTTTAGCTGTAAAACGGGGGTAATGATATTTGCCCTTTGAGCCTCAAATGTTTCTTGGGAATATCAAATGAGAATATATGAACAAAACCATAAAAAGCAGGTTTTTATTGCTAATATCATTCATATGCAGATAATCTGTGCTCTTTCAAGTATTTAATTTATGAATAGAAGTCCAAATCACAATAATGAGAATGTCACTGTTCTTTGCTTCCAGAATTCAAAGCATATGGCAACTAAATGATCCAGGAGTATAACAAGACTAACCCCTAAAAAGACATGGGAAAGTCACTCATCCTTTGGAGTTCAAAATTCAATTAAGAAAGGACTTTCCTAGAAAAAATTATTTAATTTTTGCCTGTTATAAATGCTTAGTAATCTGCCAGCTTTGTAAATTATATTACACTATGTTATGGATTTTTGTGGATTAGCTTGGAAATTTATTTGACATTTGTAACACAATTCTATGAGGAACATTGTTCTAGTTCCAGGAAAGAAACTTTAGAACATACCCATTTGTAAGGCGAGAAGAGCCTTTTTTCCCTTTGCAAAGGCCTATTAATGGTTTTCCAAGGCATAACAGGATATTTTTAAATAATTATTTTAGTCTTATTTTTCAAGGGGAATAAAGTAGTAGTGTATATTCTAGATCTAGGTAATGGAGAACTGACTTTCAATTCATCTTATCAGGTATTGCTGCAAAAACACCACAATAAGATGAAGATTTCCTTCATTTAATTGTTTTATAGAAGGATGGACTGATAAGCAAAGAAGCAGAAACCTATAATAAACTACCTGTTTCTCAATGAAAATCATTTAACATAAATTTTAAAAAGTGTTTTGTCAAAAATTTGAAAGATACACAAAAGTAGAGAGAACAGCATAATAAACACCCATATCCCCATCACCCAATTTCAATAGTATCAACTCGTGGCTAATCTTGCTTCAGCTGTATTCCCCACCAAGTACCCTCAACCCCTGAATTTTTAAAAAAAAAATTTTTTTTAACGTTTACTTATTTTTGAGACAAAGAGAGACAGAGCATGAATGGGGGAGGGGCAGAGAGACAGGGAGACACAGAATCAGAAACAGGCTCCAGGCTCTGAGCCATCAGCCCAGAGCCCGACGCGGGGCTCAAACTTACGGACCGCGAGATCGTGACCTGAGCCGAAGTCGGACGCTTAACCGACTGAGCCACCCAGGTGCCCCAACCCCTGAATTTTTAAAAAAGCAAATTCTACAAATACTATCATGTTATCTGTAAATATTTCAATTGTACTCTGAATTTTTTAAAAAAAATATCCACAATCATACTACCAAAAAAAAATTAACAGTAACTCTTCAATACCATCAAATATTCACATGTCCTCAACTATTTTAAAACTTTTTTTTTCAGTTTGTTTAAATTGAGATCCATTTAAGTTCCATAGATTCTCCTTCTGTTTTTTTCCCCCCCCTTTGCTAATTTTTCATTGGAAACCAGGTTGTTTGTCTTGTAGTGTTTCTCAGTCTGAATTTTGCTAATTACAAGGTGATGGCATAATGTAATATGCTCCTCTCTTCTGAATTTCCTGCAAGCTGAGAGCTGGATCTAGAGACATGATCAGATTTGATACATTGGGGAAGATTACTTCATAGATAAGGTTATATACTTCTGTCAAGAGACATATAATCAACCCCACTCTCTTTGTCTTTCTTATTGTGATGTTTCCAAGTTCTATGATTTCATGATGGGTCAGGAAATGGTGATATCCCAATTCCAGGATTTCTTTTTGATTGATCAGCTGGAATGTTTCTATAAAAAGAAACTTCCCTTCATCACCATCTATTACTTTGAGGTATGGTTTAAAGAAGAAAGGCAGGATAAATGCTCGATTTTCCCCCTTTATCATCTAGTTTTCAAAATAATGAGATGGCTCACTAGCATCTTTAAATGGTAATAACAAATGAAATTTCTTTGATTTTTTTTAGTAGTTTAAGAACTTAGGGATCTAAACATATTTATTATTTTATTATTAAGTTATTTCCTTACCGATACTCAAATCAATCCATCCTTACCTAGCGGGGGGCGGGGGGGGGTAAGTATTCAAGTTGTGTCGAGTCTTTTTGATACGAATGATAATATTTGACAACTTATTCTTGGTTAGAACAAGATATTACAAGTTCTTCTTGTACTCTGCTTGTACAGACCTGCAATCACCCACTTCTGGATGGAATCCTTCTTGCTGTTAGTGGGAAATGGCATTTAGAAACCAAACAATTGGTTTGGGTTTGCAGACCACTGGGTGGTCAAATGCATTGTCACTGGGTTAGTCAAATGTTTTTAGGCCTTTTTCAGTGAAGAAAGCTAAAAACTATTCTTTTTTAAGATTAAAATAAATCATGTTTTGTTTTAATATTCTATTTCAAACCCAGGACTACAGTTTTACTTAACCTCAACAATCTTGCAATCCTTTTCCCATTCTCAAACTCCTAGTTTTCATTACTTGTTTGATTCATCCTAAGATGCTCATACAATAGTCTCAGTGTGTCATTACCACATTATGACCAATAGTATGATTACTGAAGAGATTTTAAGATTTTTTTTAAGTTTTTTTTTTTGTTTTTGGTGTTTGTTTGTTTGTTTGTTTTGATCATTAGGATTTATCCCAAGAAAGATGTACAGCCCAATTACTATGTTTTAGTCTCCTGGAGCACTTTCTCTTTATGCATTTATACTACCAACTATATATGCACTTACATTCCTTCTTTCTTTTTAAATGTTTATTTATTTATTTAGAGAGAGAGGGAGAGAGAGGGAGGGAGGGAGGGAGGGCACAGCAGGGGAGGAGCAGACAGAGCGAATCTCAAGCAGGCTCTGCATTGTCAGCGCAGAAGCCCAATGCGGGGCTCAAACCCACAACAAACTGTGAGATTCTGACCTAAACTGAAACCAAGAGTTGGATGCTTAACCAACTGAACCACCCAGGTGCCCCTTGCATTCTTTTTAAATTTCCTTTAGATTTTTAGGGATGGCTTTTAAAAATTGTATTCTGCCTTATAACTAAGTAAAATATATACCTGTCCCAAAGACAGATTGATAAAATCAGGTAAATTTTTAAAAGTCTAATTTCTATTTTTGTTCTGCTCATCTCTACTTTTCCTCTTTTTATATGCCATTTAAATTTTATGTTTTATCCTTTGGTTTTTTAAATACAAGCAAATACATTCATATTCTAACCATTCTTGAATAAACAATTACACACTATATACATTTCTTAATTTTTTTTTTAATGTTTACTTATTTTTGACAAAGAGAGAGACAGAGGGAGGGAGGGAGAGAAAGAGAGAGAATGAGCAGGGAAGGGGCAGAGACAGACAGAGACACAGAATCCAAAGCAGGCTCCAGGCTCTAAGCAGTCAGCACAAAGCCTGATGCGGGGCTTGAACTCACGAGCCATGAGATTATGACCTGAGCTGAAGTCAGATGCTTAACCAACTGAGCCACCCAGGCGCCCCACACTATATACATTTCTTCATCAAAAATTTTTCTCACTTTCTTGACATATTTTTCTTAACTTTGCCACAATATTGTCAATAATTTTTTTTTGGAAATTTTTTTAAAGTTTATTTATTTTGAGAGAGAGAGTGAGCAGGGAAGGGGCAGAGAGAGAGGGAGACTCTCAATCAGGCTCCGCACTGTGAGCAGAGTCTGACACAGTGCGTGATGTCACAAAACTGTTAAGATCATGACCTGAGCAGAAATCAAGAGTCAGACGCTTAACTGAGGGAGTTACCCAGGCGCCCCAGTACTTGTCATTACTTTCTACAATTGTATGGATCTTAATTGCAAGAATGCCTCAAAATTTAACTAGTCCCCACTGATGGACATTTGGGTTGTTTCTTTGTTTCATTCATTCATTCACTCATGTTACTGACCATGCAAATACCTGTACTACTAATCTGAACAGTCTTGTGTGTGTGTTCGTCCTTTCATTTTTGGCCAATGTGCCTTTGAAATAAATTCCAGAAGTGAGACAGCTTCATCAAAAGGTAAGTGCACTTGTAATTTTGCCACATTCCCTTCTAGAAGGATTGTATCATTTTGTGTTCCCAGTATTGTACCAGACTTCCCATTTCTGCACAGTTTCATCAGAAGAGTATGTCGTCAATCTTCTGGATTTTTGTCAATAAAATCTAATACAATGTTTTATTTTGCACTTCTTTTATTAACAGTGAGATTGTACATCTTTTCCTGTGTTTAAGAGTTCTCTGAATTTCTTTTCCTATGAAATATCTGTGCATTATCTGTAGTCCATTTTTCTACAGGGTTGTTAGCTTTTTTCCTCTGTAGATTTTCATACATGAGGTTTATCAGGCTTTGTCTGTGATTGAATTTACAGAGTTTTCATAGTTATTCTTGTTTTTTTGTTGAACAAAAGTATTTTATTTTTATGTACTCAAATTCATCACTCTCTCCTTACTGCTTTTAGACTTTGAGACATAGAAAAATTTTTCTCACTCTAAGGTGATGAAAGAATTCACCCCTATTTTCTTTTTATACTTATGTGGTTCCCTTTTTTAAAACCTCTGATCCACTTAGAATGTGTTCTAGTGTGTTATGGGAAGATTGAAATCTTAGTTTTTCCTTGTGTGTGTATCCTATTATCCCAACACTATTATAAAGTCTACATTTCCACACTAACTTGTGAGACCACCTTTATTATACATTCTATTTCTACATGAGATCAGGTCTATTTCTACTGAATTCCAATGGTCTGTCTATTGAAATTGAAAATAACGTAATTGAAATTGAATTTGAAATTGAAAATAACGTTATTGAAAATAACGTAAATGTCCACTGAAAGGTTAATCAATAAATAAGTTGTGGTATATTCTGATAAAGGAATATTTACAGCAATTAAAATAAATGAATGAACTACAAGTATCAACATGAAAAAAACCTTTAAAAAAACCTCAAGTGAAAAAAGCAAGTTGAGAAAGAGTAAATACAACATGATACCATCTACATGGTATTTAAAAACATGTAAATTCATAGCATATAATCTTAATATTTATATTTAGCAAAAGTATAAAAATACACATAGTAAAAGTATGCATGGCAATGAAAAACACCAAATTTCAAACACCACGTTTCTTCTAGGGAAGGACAAAAGGGGATGGATTCAGTGGATAGAAGCTTCAACTATTTTAATGTCTTACTTTTTAAAATTATCTACCTATCTATGTATGCATCTATCAATCTATCACAAATATGGTAATACGGTAATATGGTAAGGTTTATTAAAGACAGGGAAGAAAATGGGGATTTATTATTCTCTAACTTTTCTATAAATTCAAAACAGTTCATAAAAAAGGTGATTATATAGATTAGACTGATTAGATTATAAATTTGATCAGAACTCTTAGGAAATTAGCTAAAGTGCTTTGAGAGACTGGCCCCCTCACTGAAGTATGAGATGTGAGAAAACAAATACTTTCACTGACATAACCAGCAATATAGACAGAACTGTTCAACAATGAGCCTTGAATACAGATACATGACTAGGTCAATTGTTCTTCCCTGCTGAGGACATTAGCCAGTGTTCACAAGAGGTCTACAGGAGTGTATACTGGATACAGGGCTTAAGGAGGGGCACCTGGGCAGACACAGCCAGCAGAAATAAGACGAAATGATTGCATAAAAACCCTGAATCATCTACTATGTGTCATTTCCTTTCTTGACAGTTTCTAAACTAGATATTCATAAAGATTGAGAAATGTCTTCTATATTTAAAGATAAACACTTAGCACACTGGAACCAAAAGTATAAAGCAAAACCAGCTGTTGCCAGGAAACTAACTGTAAGAAAACAAAATGGAAGACCAGAAGTTCCAGGATTAAGAATACTAAAGCGAATATCACTTTTATCTGGAAGGATCAATTCATAACTCTTAGTGGCAAGAGAGTTCACAACACTACACAAAATAGAATTCAAAAGGAAACACCCAAATCTCACCCTCAAGCACCTTATTTCAAAATAACGTATGTACCATTTATAGATCAGGTTTATGAAATCTTTGGGTAGAAAAGTAACATATCAAGTCATCTGGACAAATACAGAGGAAGAAGCAAGAGCTCCTTTAGAGTAAGAAATTACACAGGCCTCTCTCCCACTTATGCCCTTTATGGCTAAAGAGCCTTGTTAGCAGTTCAAGGCGCTGGTGTGTTCACCTCTGATCCAGCATCATTAACCCATGCCCTCTGTTCTACAAATCTCATTTCTCCAGGAGACTGCCCAGATAGCCACTTCTTCCTCAGACCTGGACAGTAATTACTCCTATGGGGCTTGAAGAGTCAATGTTAATGTATTACTTACCTGTAAGACAGGCTGATGTAGTACATTCACTCATCAGTTAGAAACATGCATTTTAGCTACCACTTTATGGCACAAGAACACCAACCTCATTTCAGTATTGAAAAGTAAAGGTCAGCAAACTTCTTCAGAAAGGGTCAGACAATAAGTATTTTAGGCTTGTTGGACATCTGTCACAACTACTCAACTCTGCTGCTGTAGGGCAAAAGCAGCCATAAACAATGTTTATACAAATGGGCGTGGCTGTTTCAATAAAGTTTTATTTACAAAAGCAAAGGAGTTGGGTGAGGAGTGCATCTGGACTTGTCCTGCTGGCTATAGTTTGCCCACCCCTGATCTAAAGCAATCAAGCACACTTTGGAAAGAGAACTGTCTCACATGACCATGTTAGTTGTTTTCACTTTTTAAAGCTCCATTCATCACCTCACGCCAGTCAGAGTGGCCAAAATGAACAAATCAGGAGACTATAGATGCTGGAGAGGATGTGGAGAAACGGGAACCCTCTTGCACTGTTGGTGGGAATGCAAATTGGTGTAGCCGCTCTGGAAAGCAGTGTGGAGGTTCCTCAGAAAATTAAAAATAGACCTACCCTATGACCCAGCAATAGCACTGCTAGGAATTTACCCAAGGGATACAGAAGTGCTGATGCACAGGGGCACTTGTACCCCAATGTTTATAGCAGCACTCTCAACAATAGCCAAATTATGGAAAGAGCCTAAATGTCCATCAACTGATGAATGGATAAAGAAATTGTGGTTTATATACACAATGGAATACTATGTGGCAATGAGAAAGAATGAAATATGGCCTTTTGTAGCAACATGGATGGAACTGGAGAGTGTGATGCTAAGTGAAATAAGCCATGCAGAGAAAGACAGATACCATATGGTTTCACTCTTATGTGGATCCTGAGAAACGTAACAGAAACCCATGGGGGAGGGGAAGGAAAAAAAAAAAAAAAAAAA
>NW_026057580.1:44342074-44398314 GCF_023721935.1 Panthera uncia
AACAGGGGGGGGGGGGGGGGGGGGGGGGGGGGGGGGGGGGGGGGGTGATGGGTAGTGAGGAGGGCACCTTTTGGGATGAACACTGGGTGTTGTATGGAAACCAATTTGACAATAAACTTCATATATTGAAAAAAAAACTTAAAAAAGGAAAAAAAATTAAAAAAAAAAAAATAAAGCTCCATTCATTCCAGTCTTCATCAGCAAATACACATCAATTTCTTACATATAAGAGATGTTTCCCACAATGAAACCTTTCTACTTCTCTGGCCCTCACTGCTCTATTTCCTCTGAATAAAAACAGATTTGTAGCCTTTCAGAGATT
This sequence comes from Panthera uncia, assembly GCF_023721935.1. Classification (NCBI taxonomy): domain Eukaryota; kingdom Metazoa; phylum Chordata; class Mammalia; order Carnivora; family Felidae; genus Panthera; species Panthera uncia. The sequence goes on from NW_026057580.1 coordinate 44,342,397, forward strand.
AAGAGCTCTGTTTAGAAGCTAATGCAAGCTTTGAATACTTGCCACAAAAATGCACATACACCACACATAATTTTTTATGCAATTTCATGGGATTCACAGACACCCTGAAATGTGCTGGAAGTGAGGGCAAAATGTCTAAGAACTCCAGGTTTCTGTCTTATCTCTTTGAGTTAGTTATCTACTGCTACTAATAACTACCCCCAAATTGGGCAGCTTAAAACAACAATCATCTGACAATTTCTGTGGGACAGGAATCTAGAAACAACTTAGCAAGGTGTCTCTGGTTCAGGCTCTCTCGTGGGGCTGTAATCAAGATGTCAGCAGGGGCTGCAGTCATCTGAAGGCTGGGCTGGGGCCCCAGTATCCGCATACTGACAACTGGATCCCCTGAGAGTGAGTGAGACACACAACCAAAAGGAATCCACTGTGCCTTTTATGACCTACTCTCAGAATTTACACTTTGTCACATCCACTTTGTTCTATACATTAGAAGTGTTTCACTAGGTCCAGCCCACACCCAAGAGCCAGGGGAATTAAGCTCTACCTCTTAAAGGGAGGAAGAAAGAATTTGTGGGCATATTTTAAAACCATCACACATCTCCATGTAACCCAGTGATACCAAGAAGGTAGGATTCTATTTAATCTGCCGGTAATACCTCAGTGTTCCTAGCTTATCAAATAAATACCTGGCACTGATTCATTAATACACTGAGTTAGGCAGGGATCAGGTAGTTTTTCATAATAATCCTGTGAATTTGGTAGCATACCACTTTTAGAAGTATCTAAATAGAATCTTTATTTAGCTTTCACAAATGAATTAAACTATAAAATGAAGAATGGATGGTGATTCCTGAGCTATGCTGCCATGGCTTAAGCAAATCTTCTTCCCCCCAAAATTTTGGTTTAGGGAGATTTATATAAGAAGGTAAAAAGGACAAATTTTGTTGATAAGAAAGAGCTATCACTTTGAAAATTAAAAAAAAAAAAAAAAAAAAAAAGAACAGCATAGCAATCCCTAGCTAATTAAGATTTACCTTCCAAACTGGCTAAACAAAAACTATCATCCCCCTGAGCACTTCCTGAATTCCCAACTTTTGGAATTTTCCCTTCAGGTTTTTCACCAAGGCTTTGATTATCTATAAACCTGCCAAGCACACAGCCCCAGGAGGTAGAGCTGCCAGGCATAATCAATATGGTCAGAGAGAGGTAGATGTACACGTCACATTAGCATTAATTAGTGTCACCTGCAAAAGTCCCAAGTGCATCAATAAAAAATTAAGATCTTCATGTAAAAAAAAAAAAAAGCCCTAGGTTAAAAATTTTCCATTAATTTTTCTTCACTTTCAATTGATTTCAGTGCAAATATGCACAGAGTTTATATAAATATTCCAAGATGTCAAATAAGCCCTCCAACATTTATAGGTCATGTCTCCAAGGTACAGAAATGGGATCTGTAGTTAGTCTGTGTCTGTAAAAACATCTGCATTCTTTAAGGGAAGGCAAAGTAGGAGAAACCGAATTTTCCAATGGAAGTATGAAACTGGAAGCAGGAAGATAGCTTTGGGACAGTTGGTTACCTCTACACCTTTTCTCCTCCTTACCAGACATGGGCACTATGGTGAATTAACACTCGATGATACACGTATACTTGCGTAACAGCTCCAGTAGTTGTAATTCCTCATAGGCCAGCTTACTCCTAGTTACAATCCAGGGAGCCTAGCACATGGACAGAGTCCAATATGAGTGGCTGATGTATATATTGATGCTTTTGGACATATTTTATATTATGAACCATTCTAGAGATTTGAGTCCTTTAGTAAAAACTAACTTTGCCTTTTGGGTATTTTCCGTGCAGTCACCAGAACATACAATACATATACTAGATTAATACCACATATACATTAATCCCATTCCTAGATATATGTTCTACAAAAGCAAGAGATTCATTGTTTTCATTCACTAATGTGTACCTATCACCTGACACATCAGTTGAATGCATGAACAAACACATAAATAAACAAATCTTCTACCTTACCTGTATGTACAGTAGGGCAAGGCTGTCATGAATATGTTAGCAAAATACAATTCATTCTTTAAGTGGTTTAAAACATATTAAATTTAAAATTGTAAATAAATATAAATTCTTTTATGAATTCCCTTCCCTTGGTATATAAACACTCTTGGAAATCATCAACATGTGACTCTCTTTTTTCAGTCTATTCCCCTTGCTGGATGTAACCAAGCTATACTTGACATACACTGACACCTACTGGCTGATGGAAAATGTGTTCTGTGTGCATATATACATTCTACAATCTTTCTTTCTTAAATTCTTATTTTCCAACTTCAATTCATGTAATATCAGAAAGTCTCTCTACATTCACTTTGCTCCATTGATATACAGGATTCTGTGCAATTTTTCAAAGGTATATTCTTTGGACCTGGTGTTCCCATGAAAAAGGGTTCCATGATCACCTAAGATTCCTAAGTGCTAAGTGTTATGTTTTCCTCTTAACAATTCACATTGAACTTTGGACTATTAAGGTGCTGAGCAGCATAGCAGTAAAGATGCTTATATAAAATTTCACTGAGCCCACTGAGTCACAAATTTGTTTAATAACAAAAATGATAACAATAATAAGCAACCATTATTGCATAGTAAGAATCTCAGTATTATTTGACTATGGCATCCTTTTTTGCTCCCACAAAAACCTATTAATATCTTTATTAATACATTTTGGGAAATGCATCCTGCAATTTCCTATCTTTTCTCAGGATGTCTCTTTTTCAACCTCCTGCCCCCATTATCTTTCCCTCCCTTAATTCTCAGATCAAATGCTACCTTCTCTATGAAATTTTTCTTAATTAGAATTAATGAGAAAGCCATTTGTTTATGTCTGTCATAGGACAGAGCATGCATACCTTCTAGAGCTTTTATGTAACTTGTTAGTTTCCAAGATTAAACACTGAAACTCTGGAAGTAAAAATTCTGTCTCATCTATATTTTTATCTTCTATATCTCTAAGCAGAAAGTTTTACACACAGGAAGCCTAAGTGAACGTCTGTTGAACTGAATCAGAGGCTAAGTACTGCATGCATTAAATACTTGCAGCAAGAGAAAACTAACCTTCGGTTTATAAGACAAACTAAACACAACAGAGCTTGTGATCACACTGTTTAAAATGCTTATAAATGTTCCATTCAGTTAAGTATACTTACCCCAAAAGATGAGGAAATTAAGGCCCAGATTGGAGGTTATCACTTGACCTGCCAATGTAGCTAGTCAATGGAAAATCTGGAACGAGATTCCATGTCTAACTCCAATCCCATACTCTTCCCATTTTAAAATGTCAAATGTGTTGCTACAACTTCTAAGTGCCCCAAATGTTTCAGGTCATCTCAATATCAAATGCCCTAACAATCACCCCCAATTACAAATAGGGGAATCACTTCTGTGACTGACTTACTTCAGAGTGAAGTCCCATACCAGATATGATTATTAAATTTAAGAAATACATTTCCACAAATGAATCATGAAGCCCTATGCCCAATTTCTTCAATTAGGAGATAACACAGTCACTTTAATCTTTCTAGGTTCACACTACTCTTACAGAACACATTTGCTGAATTATATGTAAAGTGCACTAATAATTTGCATGTATCTATAAGTATGTGAAGAACTGTTTGGGTAGGAATTTTGCTAAGGACAAGGTATTTCCAGATAATCTCCTACCCTAAAGTTCTGTTTTCGCCGCAGTTGTTTTTTTAAACACAGACCAAGAGTTTCATCAAAGAGGTAAAAAGTGGCTGGTAAGCCAACGTGGATCTGGAGGTTTTACAATGACTAAGCCTGTAACCCTGCACTGGGAAAAGAATAGGGTGAATATACAAGTAGCTATTGGAATTAGGTCCAAAGAAGCCCAGGGAAAGCAAATCGGGTAGGAGACCTAAATGAAAACTCAATGTGGAGAAGGCTGAAAAAACCAAGTATCTGCAAAGGAGCTGAGCATGTGAGTCAAATGTGGAAAAGAGAAGGAAGGAGGTCAGCCCAAGATGCGTTAACATGGGTAGGAGCCATTTGTGAGTGCATGGTGTAAAAATAGATTAAGATGGGCTTGGGAGCAGCCAATTAAGACTGGTGTTTGCAACTAGCAGGGAAAAAGAGAAGACATTGAAATTAGGTTTAGAGGCAGAAGCCGAGTTTAGGCTTCATTAGGTAGGTAAAAAGAGTGGATTAGTTAATCTTACTTGGGGGCTAACAGGAAAGAGGTTTGATGGTATCAATCTGAAGAGTCCAAAAGCAGCACTTAGTAAATAAATAAATCCATTTACGTGAGTGTGTGTGTGTGTGTGTGTGTGTGTGTGTGTGTTTGGCTTTACAGGCAGTGTTTTTTGATGGTACTGTGAGTACTGACATAAGGACATAGCTAAAGGTTTTGAAGACAGACCTGTTTTTGAATCCTAAATCTATTACATCTTAGCTGTGCCTCATTGGGCAAGTAACCTCAATTTCTAGGACTTGTTCTAACCACAGCACTTTGACACATGTTATAAGGATTCAGTGGTACAATGTATTAAAAAGCTTAGAACAAGTCTGATACATAGTAAAGTCTTGAAAATAGTTAATATTTTGTTAGATCATTAAAACCACTATACTTATCCTTATATCTTTAAAGACATAAAGAGAAGGGGATTTATAGGAAGCTTACAAAAAAGAATAGACAGATGCGCAGAAAACAACAACAAAAAAATTACTCCCAAGGAGAAGAAAAGTAGAATGCCAATCTGTAGTCTCTATATAAACCTTATTTGAACCCAGACACTTCTATTCAGAAAACTCAACTATGCCTGAATAACTTTTCAGAGTTAACTTGAACAACCTAGCACATAAAATGTCAGCTGTGCCTCCCAACCTCCCCCTTTTGGCCTTATTGATTTAGAAACAAACTCCGTGATAAAATTAGCAAGGTTAAGTCACTTCACCAGTAAAGATATCATTATTTTATGTAGCTAAAAGGAGAAAAATTATGGAAATAAGAGGCGCTAAGAAAATAAGAGTTAAAAAAAATCTAGAAACCCACAGGGCTTAGAATAAATTTTTATATATTTATCTTTATATAATTCCCTAGGATGTAAGGAATAGTTTATTAGCCATGCACAATAGGAGAAAAAAAATTATAGGTCTCTAATGAAGACCTTACACATGTAAGAATACTTATAAACAAAAATATCAATTTCCATATCAATCCTTCTCTTACAGAAATACCACAAAAATAATATGGACATTGGTTGAAATAGAAAGCTTAGAGTCCTGTGGGTAATTATAAACTCTTAAACACAATGAACTATGTATGACATGCACAGATGAATGATTTGAGAAGCTGGAGAATGCCATTCTGATTGGACATGACAGAGGATGTGGCAGGCATAGGACAAAGCAGGACTAATGAGGTTAAAACAGAGCCAGGCTGTAGAAGACCTCACATACTAATCCAAGGAGATAAAGACTTTGGATAGGCAGAAGGAAGCAGAGGAGTGATACGACTGGGGATGGCCAGGCTGGCTGCAGAAGGTAAACTGGATTAGAGAGTTCTGACAGGCTGAAGAGACACACATAACCTCCACACAAAGAATAGTAATACCTGAACTAGGTTGGTACAATGCTGAAGAGAACAAAAATAATACACATGAAGAAGATTTTGAAAGAACACTGGACATGACCTCCTAACTGGTTGCAAGTAGGGGAATTAGGAGACAATTAATGGCCAACTTCAGGATTTGAGCCTGGGTGACTGGGAAAATCAAGATGCCACTGATAGATACAAATGGAAGGAAAACATACGCTCTCCAGGAACGTTAATGAATTTCTTCTACGTTACACATATTGAATATAAGAAGCCAGTGGGACATCGGGCAGAGACAACCTAGAGACAAAACAGAGATGTAAGCAAAGAACTTAAGTGAAAGGCAGGTCTGAAAATGTAGACTTGAAAGTTTTTACTCAACAGAAATTAGAGTTTCTACAATGAGAGCAGATGGGCTTTAGCAAAAGGGAAAACGAAGTCAGGGACATGGTTTCAGGCTACAGGAAAAAGAAATGGCAAAGGAGGAGGAGAAGAGGTCAAAACAAAGGAAAGGAAAGAGACCAAAGAAGCCAGAAGAAAACCAAAAGAAGGCCAAGACAAATGCTTTGAAGAATAAATGGTGAATAAAAATGAATGCTAAGGATTGAGAAAAAGCACATGATTTCGCTTACCAGATGACCCACTTGAGATCTGTGGATCATTAGCTTCAATAAATAATTGAAGTAAAAACATAAGTGGACATGTTAGAAAGAAGATCTCTTTAAACATGATCCAAAAGTAAAAGGCCGCCAATTCCAATTTTAATTTTGATACGACTGGATTATGACAGGGTCGTAATAATATGAACAGGCTATTCCCAAAAGAGAAAATTCAAATGGATGGTAAACATAAATACAGATGTTCAACCAAAGTAAGGAAAACACATATTTAAAAAAGATGCAGTTGTATCAGATTGACCAAAATTAATAAACCTGATGGTATCAAACACTGGAATAGGTATGAGGAGAAGGGTAAAAGGGCTGACTAGAATAGCCCCTAGGAGAACAACAATATCTATTAAAATTTCAAATACCAGTAGTAAGGACCACTCCCACTCTCCAATAAAAAGAATCAGAGCTCCTTGTTATGGCAGATTCTAGAGATGGAGCAGTGAAAATATGAATCTGGAGCATTTTACAGCATCAGAAAGGAAAAGGGTGATCAAAATTTAAAAATATGGAGGCATGTCAAAGGGATCCAGGAGCCATCCTAAAAGAGCTCTCAATGGCCAAAACTAGAAAAATTTGAGCAAAAAAAAAAAATAAATCAATAAGCATGTAAATAACAAAATATATAACATAGTATTGGATTATAACCCAAGGTATAAAATAAATATACATGAGTCCATCAGATAAAAATAATCGAATAAAGGGGTGCCTGGGTGGCTCAGTTGGTTGAGCAACTAACTTCAGCTCAGGTCATGATCTCACGGTTTGTGAGTTCAAGCCCCGCGTCGGGCTCTGTGCTGACAGCTCAGAGCCTGGAGCCTGCTTTGGATTCTGTGTCTCCCTCTCTCTCTGCCCCTCCCCCACTCATGCTCTGCCTCTCTCTGTCTCAGAAATAAATAAACATTAAAAAAAAAATAATTGAATAAGTAAATAAAAGAAACAAATCTTCCTCATGTAAAAATTCCAAATAATATATATAGATAGCACTATAATATATATAGACAGCACTATATATAATATATATAGATAGCACCTCTTTTCAGGAGATGAGGCTAACCTTTCCCCCTCCTCTTTGAGTGTCGGCTGGACTCAGTGACTTAATTCCAAAGAACAGAATGTGGAAAAGGAAAAACAGTCACTTCACAGTGAAAAAACTGGCCAACATCACCTAGCCAAGTGATCATGGTGAACATCACCAGTGATGGCTGTGGATACTCTGTACCTCCTGATATAACATGAGGATATTCTTTCCCAAACCCATCATCTCAGTCCAATCAAATGTATCAACTAAACCCAAAGTAAAAGACAGTGAAGAAAATATTTAACCAGTCCTTCTGAAAAATATGAAATTGTTCAAGACCAGAAGAGACAAAGGATACAAAATGAATTAATGCAATGCAGTATCACAGACTGGATCCTGGAATAAAAAAAGAACGTTACGGATTTCAAGCTGTACTACAAAGCTGTAATCATCAAGACAGTATGGTACTAGCATAAAAACAGATGCTCAGATCAATGGAACAGAATAGAGAACCCAGAAATGGACCCCCAAACATATGGCCAACTAATCTTTGACAAAGCGGGAAAGAATATCCAATGGAATAAAGACAGTCTCTTCAGCAAGTGGTGCTGGGAAAACTGGACAGTGACATGCAGAAAAATGAACCTGGACCACTTACACCATACACAAAAATAAACTCAAAATGGATGAAAGACCTCAATGTAAGACAGGAAGTCATCAAAATCCTTGAGGAGAAAGCAGGCAAAAACCTCTTTGACCTTGGCCACAGCAACTTCTTACTCAACACATCTCCAGAGGCAAGGGAAACAAAAGCAAAAATGAACTACTGGGACCTCATCAAAATAAAAAGCACAGCAAAGGAAACAATCAGCAAAAGTAAAAGGCAACTGATGGAATGGGAGAAGATATTTGCCAAACGACATATCAGATATTAGTATCCAAAATCTATAAAGAACTTATCACACTCAACACCCAAAAAACAATCCAGTGAAGAAATGGGCAAAAGACATGAATAGACACTTCTCCAAAGAGAAATTGCCAACTGACACATGAAAAAATGTTCAACATCACTCATCATCAGGGAAATATAAATCAAAACCTTAATGAGATACCACCTCACACCTGTCAGAATGGCTAACATTAACAACTCAGGCAACAACAGATGTTGGCGAGGATGTGGAGAAAGAAGATCTCTTTTGCACTGCTGGTGGGAATGCAAACTGGTGCAGCCACTTTGGAAAATAGTCTGGAGGTTCCTCAAAAAATTAAAAATAGAACTACCCTATGACCCAGCAACTGCACTACCATGTATTTATCCAAGGGATACAGGTATGCTGTTTTGAAGGGACACACGCACCCCAATGTTTATAGCAGTACTATCAACAATAGCCAAAGTATAGAAAGAGCCCAAGTGTCCATCAATGGATGCATGGATAAAGAAGATGTGGTATATATATATGTGTATGTGTATATATATATATATATAGTGTGTATGTGTGTATATACATACATAAATATATATATATATATATATATATATATATATATATATATATGAAAGTATTACTCAGCAATCAAAAAGAATGAAATCTTGCCATTTGCAACTACATGGATGGAACTAGAGGGTATTATGCCAAGCAAAATTAGTCAGAGAAAGACAAATATCATATGACTTCCCTCATATGAGGACTTCAAGACCCAGAACAGATGAACATAAGGGAAGGGAAGCAAAAATAATACAAAAACAGGGAGGGGGACAAAACATAAGAGACTCATACATATGGAGAACAAACAGAGGGTTACTGCAGGGGTTGTGGGAGGGGGGATGGGCTAAATGGGTAAGGGGCATTAAGGAATCTACTCCTGAAGTCATTGTTGCACTATATGCTAACTAACTTGCATGTAAATTAAAAAAAAAAAATTAAAAAAAAAAAGAACGTTAGTAGAAGACTTGGTGAAATCCAAATAAATCTGGGAATTTAGTTAATATTAATGCACCAATGTTGGTTTTTCAGTTTTGAAAAAGGTGTCATGGTGATGTAAGATAACATTAGGCAAAACTGGAACTGGGTCAAGGGTATGTATACAGGAACCATCTACACTATCTTTGCAACTTTTCTATAAATCTAAAACTACTCCCAAATTAAAAAGTTTATTTAAAAAAATGTAAATTAACTCTATTCCAGGAGCAGCAACTCCACTTCTTCCCATCCACTTTAAACAAGTCGTTGCAGAATTGCACAAGGAGGTGTGTACAAGGGTCTTCACTGCAGAACTGTTACTATCAAAGAAAACAAAATTAAAATAATTGCAACAGAATGACTAAAGAAACCATGAAATATCTATATTATGGAATATTATAAAGCACTTAAAAATGAAATATCTACATGTATTGGGAAGATACAATGCTGAGTGAAAAAATAGACTGTGGAAGGGTACTATGAGATATGGTAAGAAAAATGAAAAGATAACACACAAAACCTTTCTATATATACTCCTGGGGCATTTATAAACACGTCTATGTTGAGATAAAGAGTGTTCACAGTGGCGACTTATATAAGGGAAACTAGAATTCAAGATGGTGGCCAAGGGGATTTGAGTTTTACTCCAAGATGTTGAATTTATTGTACAAGAAGAATGCCTACATTATTTACCTGGGGAATTACAAGTGATTAATTTTTTTAAGGTAGGGAGAAAATTTTCCTCTAACATTAGAGAGAAAATGGCAGGGTAAGGTTCTGGCAGTTGCTATGGTGCAATAATGCAGAGGGCATCCCATGGAGACCAGCAGTATTACTGGAGGCCCTTGGCCGGAAGCCCAGCCTAGGTCCCTGAGACAAGCACGTACTCTCGTGGTAGATGTTACAACAGCAGCTGGCCTTAACACTGGAGAGGCCAATAATGTCATGTTCAATGTATTTTGTTTCCAATAGAGGTGCAAGCACCTCAATGCCTTGAGGGTTCGTGCAGCCACCTGGATTAAAAAAAAAAATCCCCATGTGCTACTGAAAGAAACTGACTTCTTCCCCTCTACTCCAGCTGACCTTAGAATCCAAGGTTTATTTTACACTCACTGTCAAGAATAAAAGCAGAGCCAATCAGGACTACTGCCGTTGTTTTAGATGACAAATGTCAAACTATTCTGGCAGATATGGAAGATACTGTCCTTTTCTTTTATACTCATTATCCTACATTAAGCCACATTGAACTTCCTTATAAGATAGGACTACAAAAACACATGGAATAGGTTGGAGAAAATTTAACTCAGAGCATATATTTAAATAAGTGCTTAAAGCTCCATTTAAAATACTACAGTTTTCCTTAATATGTTTTAAAGAGATCATTTCCCACCAGTAATCAGATATTTTTAAAATAACATTTGAGAAGCTTTAGCTATACAATTAAAAGTAAGTTTCTCCTCTACCATAGCTAAATACATTTCAGATGATGAGAAGCCAAGGCCCCCTTCCAACTCTCAGTCTTCATTCAAACAGGTCACAGAGATTCTGTAGTTCATCATTTTAATAGCACAAAATTAACACAATACTCTTTGCACTGAGACAATAAAACTTGAACCCTGCTGAACCCAATTGCGCTTTCTCTGTGCTTACACTTAGGTAAATGATATGCTGGAAAAAGTCACACTATAAATTCACAATTGCAACCCTCAATAGGCAATGAACACCACCAACCACTCCCACACATCTCTAGTTATCTCACTCACCTCCTCTCCAAATGACCATTTTGAATCTTATCCATTCTCCTCAAACCTCCAACTGTCCACCACACCATCCCTTTCCCTCTTATGCCTCTCCCTACACCACTCCTATTTTATAGATAAAATAGATGCCATAGAGGACCAAGTCCCTTATCTTCCCAAAACCTAGTATGCAAACCTGTTCCATCTACTCCAATTGTGACCTTCCCTCCTGTAACAGAAAGGAAATTATCCCTACTCCCAAGGCTAGTTTGAGATACCAGCCCCTCCTATCCTGTCAAAATCAATCACCACTTCTTTCTCATGTGTAATCAACCTCTTCCTCTTAACAGGATCCTTTCTATTGGCTTTTAAATAGGCTCAAGAGGATCTAACCCCACCTGCCTGGCTTCACCAGCTTCCCATCCCTTCAGATCTCTCCTTCCCTTCAAAGCCAAACTTCTCAAAACAGTTGTCCATACATGTCTCTGTCACATCAGCTGCCACTCACTGCTCCCCCATTCCAATATAGCTCCCAGCTCTGTCACCTGACAAAACAATTCCTGCTAAGGTCATGATGACTTTTTCAATCTAATTCCAATACATGTTTTATATCCAACATCTTATCTGACCTCTCAGCAGGATCTGACCACTTATTTCTTCTTAAAGTACTTTCTTCTTCCCTCAGCCTCTATGAAAATTTCCTCCTAGCCCTCTGGTTGCTCCTCCATCTCCTCTCCAGGCTCACCCTCCTTCATCCGGCCCATAAATGTGGTAGTTCTTCACAGCTCAGTCCTTCCACCTCTCTTCCTAAACAATCCCACCCCTGCCCTTGGCTTCAATTATGACCAATATGCAGATGACTCACAAATTTAAAAACCCAGCCCAAACCCTGCATCAGAACTCCAAGTCTGCATATTAACTTTGTTTGCTATTTTCTCTTGAATGACTAAAATGTAACTCAAACTCAATACATATAAAACTGATCCTCATGATCTCCCAAACTTGATCTTCTTCCAACATTATCTATCCCAATAAATAATGGTTTGGTTCCAAATTCAATCAATCACAAACACTGCAATATTACTATCTCTCAAATCTATCTCAGCTACTGTCACCCACTCTAGTCATTTCTCTTGGGCTTTTGCAACAGCCTCCTATGGGATCTACCATAACCATCTGTTCCCTGGTTGGTGGCCAGAATACACTTTTGGAAGCATAAACTCACCCTTCTCTTTAGACAAAACATTTAATAGATTCTTATTGTTCTTAGGATAAACACACAGACAAAGCTCTTTAAAAATGCATTTAAGATCCTGAGTTGGCCTGCCTCCTCCCTACCCTTTTCCTGTTCCTCACTCTATTCCAGAGTAGCCACCTGGGTCTTCTTCCCAGCTCTTGTCTTCACTGTGCTCGTTCTCACCACTGGCCTTTTATATAGCTTTCTCCTTTGCCCAGAGACTCTTCACACAGTCTCCTGCTTCTCATCTTTCAGACAGCAGTTAAGCATAAGTTCTTCCTGGAATCCCATCCCGACTTGGTTGGTCTCCCTAGGATTTGCTCTCTTAACACTATCTAGCTCTTTTGCATAGTACTGATTGTATTGCAATTTTGCATTTATTTGTCTTTCCCAGTAGACTCCACTAAGATCTACAATGCAAGGAATCAGATCTCTTTTAGCTCAATTTTGTATTTCTAGTATCTAGCACAGTAGTATGCTTTTAATAACTATCTGCTGAATCAACAAATGAATGACCATCTACAACACTTGAGGTTGAAAACTTTTCTGCTAAATGTCCAAATTCAATGGGTTCTTGAAATCAGGTCACTTTTGTTTGGGACCACCGTAAATACCTTCTTCCCTTTATATCTAAATTACTTAAGATAGCCCTGGAAAATGAATCCCTAGCTCCAGCTTGCTTTTCTCTGATTCACCCTATGTAAACCTGATAGGATGCTGGGGCAGCATCTTCTTATGGGCAGTCAAGATGGTAATAGAAAAGGGGACCAAGTGGGGAAAAAAAGACTGCAAAAGGAAAGGGAAGCTTGAAACCATTCATTTGAGGCTGGTAAGAAAAACTCTAGGACCAAATGTTAGATTATCTTAATATGTGAAGAGATGTTATATTCAAGAATCAACAGATTAATTTTTGGTAGCTCTGGATGAAAGCTTCTGGGAGACAGAGCTCAGCTCGATAAGAGGAAGACCATTCAGTCAATTAGAACTATCTCAGTGTGGTCACTCTTTTTAAAGCATTAACTGTGTCATGACCCAGTGAATTCAAACCTTGTCTGGTGAAAGGCATAGCACAGAGAATGGTGGTTCTCAAGCATTTTTGTATCAGCTGTGGAAATCTTTCTTCAAACAAAAGTTTTGAGGAGAACCTCATATGCCAGACCGATACATGGGAGCATCTCTGTGGGCAGATGACTGCCACCTCCCCACTGCCCACCCAACCCCTCTCTGCCACTGCAACAGGAGCAGCCTACTGGCAGTTTCTACATAGAAACATGCATGCTTCCCCTGCCCAGTCCTTCTCAGCTTTTACTGAGGTGGGGGTGGAGTGGAGGATAGTACTTCTCTTTTTTCCATTTTCTTTGATCAGCTAATGAATATGATTTTTCCATGAAAATCCTTTCCTCAACATAAATGTAGATTTTGTTCTTTTCAAAGAATTTTTCTGTGTACGTTTACCATGTTGCCTTAACTTTACTGTAAATTCCTTTATGGCACTAATCTTTGGTCTCCTGCTTTGGAATCACATATAATACCAAGTATAGTAGGAGGTAATAAAAAAAGAGGAAAGAAAAACCCAAACCCTTCTGATGTGAAAAGTGAAGGCATTTACTCCAGGTCTGATTCATAAAAATACCTAACACATGAATAGAAAACACAGGAAAGTGAAGAAACAATTTCATATACACATTCTCCATGTTTTAGCCAATCCCAGTCCCCTCTCCCTTTTTACCCCCACAGATCACGATTATACTTGTCTCACATTCTTTCCTCAGAAAAAGGAAAGCAGATTCTTTCCAGAAAGCAGTTCCAAGAGATGGAATGCTTTTCATAGGAAAACCTGCTTTGACTGGTATCTCTAGGGAAAAAGCTCACTCTTATTATATGTCCTGGTCTTATTTCCTGTATCTTTTTTAATGATTATAATTCATGGATAAGAATTCCAAATAAAAAAGTTTGAATTTAGACCGCTGTACTTACACAGTCCACTCACAGGAGGGATTTTTCCAATTACAAATTAAAGAAGCTTGTGCTCCACTTGCTTCATAATGTAGAACAATTTCTAGGTGAGTAAGTCTAGGTGATAATAGCAGTGGTGATGGTAGTAGAGACAAATGTGTGAAAAGTACTTTCCAAAGAAGCATTTATATTTTCCCAGAGGTATTTGATAACTTTTATGTATTTTTAGGTTAATTTCCTTTTAATGGATTCCTGTTCTAAGAAGCTAAGGCAATGGACTTCTGAAAAAAATCACATTTGTATCCTTCAATTCTGATTTAGAAGATCAGATATGGACATGGTATAAATCAGAAGTTTCCACTGCTGATGTTATGTATTAAGATGCATAAATATTTACTGAATATAGTATAGTAAGCAGTATATTTTGGGGAGTAATCAAAATGCTGACACATTCTAAACTATCAAAGGAATTGTTCTTGAGGAAGAACATACATTTATAGTGACATTTTCACATCTCCTAAAATTTTATGGTGAGGGACTCTACATGATATAATGAAAAATAACTGAATTTGGAATCAGGACAACCTGGCTCAAATTCTGGCTCTATTACCAACTAATAAAGTGACTAATTATTTCTCTTACTGCACCTCAGTTTCCTCATTTATAAAATATAAGACTTGGACATTCACATCTGAAGTTTAAATTCATCCTACTCTACAAAAGGAATGCCCCTAATTAGAGTGCACTGACAATATCACGTTGTGACTTCTATGTGGAGACATAGAAGACATAGAAATGGTTTAATAAAGTGCTTTTTAGGAGTTGGTGACACACTTATCAATTCATTCACTTACTTGCTCATTCACTCATTTTAGCATCATATTCACACACTATCCAAATAAATTCATGTCAAGTGTTCTAGTAGGTTATGTAATTTTTAAGTAACAGGTCTTATATATTCTGCTAGATATAAAATTAGCATAAATTAACATTTGGTTTATGTTTTCATCAATCAAAAAGGACAAAGGCCTCTAAATCTCCTAAAAATCACCTAATTTTATCTCAGGCAATGATAGTCTCTGACACATCAGGTACGAGCACCTCAATTAACCATACTTTAGCAATGATTTTATGAAAGTGACACAGAAAACACAGGGAACAAAGTAAAACTAAATGGAATTACATTAAACTTAAAAACTTTTGTGCATCAAAAGACACAATCAATAGATGCAATAAAAAAAGTGACCTCGGGGCGCCTGGATGCCTTGGTCAGTTAAGCATCTGACTCTTCATATTGGCTCAGGTCATGATCTTGCAGTTGTGAGATAAAGCCCCATGTCGTGCTCTGTGCTGAGCGTGGAGCCTATTTAGGATTCTCTCTGTCCCTCTCTCTCTGCACCCCCCCCCAACTCTCAAAATAAATAAGTAAAGTTAAAAAATGCCATCTATGGAATGAGAAAAAATATTTGCAGGCCACATGTCAAATAAAGAGTTAATATCAGAATATATTAACTCCAACAATTCAACCACAAAAAAATCAAGTAACCTGATTAAAAAAATGGGTAAAGAACTTGAACAGACATTTCTCCAAAGATATAAAAACGGCCAACAAGTATATGAAAAGATGCTCAATACCACTAATCATCAGAGAAATGCCAATCAAAACCACAATAAGATACCACCTCACAGCCATGTGGACGGCTACTATTAAAAAACCAGAAAACAGGGGCACCTGGCTGGCTCAGTCGGTGGAGCATGCAATTCTTGATCTCAGGGTTGTGAGTTCAAGCCCTGTGTTGTGTGTAAATATTACTTAAAAACAAAATCTTAAAAAAAACAAACAAAAAACCAGAAACAGAAAATAATGTGTTGGTAAGAATGTGGAGAAATCAGAACCACTGTTAGTGGGAATGTAAAATGCTGCAACTACCATGGAAAACATTATGGAGGTTCCTCAAAAAATTAAAAACAGAACTACCATTCAATCCAGCAGTCCCATCTCTGGGTATATATCCAAAAGAATTGAAAGCAGGGTCTCCAAGAGATATTTGCACACCAAGGTCACCGGCGCACTGTTCAAAATGCAGAAGAAGCAATCCAAATGTCCACTGAGCGATGAATGGATAATCCCAAAGCGTTCAATGGAATAATACTCAACTTCAAAAAGAAAGGCAATCTTGTTACATGCTACAACAAAGATGAACCACCTTAACGACGTTATGGTAAGTGAAATAAACTAGTCACAAAAAGACAATACTCCATGATTCCACATGTATGAAGTATTTAAAGTGGTATTATGAACTGAATTGTGTTCTCCACAAATTCACATGTTGAATATGAACAGTTAGGGCTCTAACCCCCAATGGGACTGTATTTGGAGACAGGGCCTTTCAAGAAGTACTTAAGTTGACTGAGGTCATAAGAATGGGGCTCTAATCAGATAGAACTGCTGTCCTTATCAGAAGAGGAAGAGAAGCAAGAACTTCTTCCATCTCCACCCCCTCTCATCTTTCTCTTTGTTCTCACAAACAGAAGGGGTCATGCGTGGTGGACACAGCGAGAAGGAGGTTGTCTACAAGCCCATGTGAAAGGCCTTACCAGAAACCATCCTGACGGCACCTTGATCCTGGACTTCTAGTCACCAGAGCCTTTGAGAAAATAAGTTTCTGGTTTTTAAGTCATCCAGTCTTTGGCACTTTGTTATGACAGGTGTAGCAGACTAACACACTCTATTTTATTTTATTTATTTATTTTTTTTAATTTATTTTTTAAAATTATTTTTATTTATTTATTTTATTTTATTTACTTTATTTTCTACTTTATTTTAATACATAAAATAGAATAGTGGTTACCAGGGGCTGGGGGATAGAGGGAGAAAGAATTGTCTAATGGGTATAGAGCTTTCAGCTGCAAAATAAAAAAGCTCTGGCGATCTCATTTTGGAAAATGTGGGAAAATGTGGGAAGATCCACTACCAATAATAGGACTCATGACTTAAAACAATGAAGAGAATTCAATTTAGCTTTTAAAAAAAGCCCACTTCTTTGCACTTAGTGATTACATTCCCTAAATTCTTTTCTCTTATAGACATAAGAACAAAGGACTTAAAACCTATAAAATTCTTCATCATTGTTAATTAAAAATAAATCTATTTTTCACATTTCCCTAAAGAAAATGAGCGAAGTATAACAATAAACATTTATGTTAGGTTTGTACTTATCCTTTTTACTCTAACTAACTTAACATGTGGGATTATAGAGGTTTGGGCTCACGCTGCAGTAAAATTTCTCTTATTTGCTGGCCTACAAAAAATTTCCAGAAACTAGTGGGCTGTGCCACCCAGAGGGAAAAGGTAGACACAGCTGGGTTTCAGGAGATAATCCACAACAGGGTTTTTCAACGTTGGCACTACTAGCATTTGGGGCTGGATCATTCTTTGTTGTTGAGGCTCTCTGAGGCATTGTAGGATGTTTAAGAGCATCCTAGGCTTTACCTACTAGATTCTAGTAGCCCCTCAAGTTGTGACAACCAAAAATGTCCCAGACATTGCCAAATATCCCCTCAGGGGCAAAATGACTCCCATTCTAGAAAATAGGAGGCCATGGATGAATTGATGATTTAGCACAAACTGCAGAAGTAGTTAAGATAGGGTGGTCCAAAGCTAAAAAGTTAATATTTATGATCTAAATTCTGATATACAAACTAAACAATATAAGTTGTAAGATAATTGTGGGCAAGGGGTACGGGGATAAAAAACAATAGACTTCAAAATGTCAAGAGACATGTGTGTCTATTGCTAGAAAGAAAGAACATTCTAAATATGTTACTTGCCACTTTTTGTGTGTGTCCTCAAGGAACTAAAACCATAGTTACATTTGCTATTTTCCTCTTTTAGACTGCCATCTGGCAATCCACACTTCCACTAAAAAAAAAAAAAAAAATTGCAACCAATTGGACTAAAATAGTTAATGCACCACCCCACATGCCAAAAATATGCCAGGGAATCTACGGTTTGCTCAGTAATGCCCCCAAAGAAAGAAACTAATGTCTCCTAAAAGACAACGTCCTTGAAAGACAAAAGCAAGTAACTAGCAGAATGCTTACCCAACTTGTGAAGTTCCCCTCCTACCTTTGGGGATAAAGAATCAAACAGTAGTAGAAGAAGAAAACAAAAGCAGTTATACACAACAGGCAAACTGAAGTCATCAAACTCATTTATTATATCCCTAAGACATGACATACAAAGTTAAAAAAGGAAAAAAAAAGTCACTAATCAAATACAGAACACAACTGACTATAGTCATTGTATTTCCAGTGTCATGGTAATTTGTTAGGAATGAGCAAAATAATGAGACAGTGCATCGAATCTCTGTCACACAACTCAAAACAGGCAGTGTAAAGATTCTTCACAATAATGAATATAAGGTTCATCACAGTAACTTAGTCTACCACCGCTTCCTTTTTCTTAGCACCCAAAAGTTGTCAAAAGACAAACTGTCACAACCAAACTGGTATATCCTTAGAGTTCTCTTTCACAAATCCATAAAGGCAGTTACCAACAGAGGAACAGCAATTATCAAATATAAAAATAAGCAGAAAACGAGGTACCATTCATTTGACAAATGCTTTGTTAAATGTGACCATAAATTTTATATACTGAGAACTTCTACAAGAACTCACCTAGATGTAGTAAGGAGCAAGACGCACAAGGTCCTGGTTCACAAGGAGTATACATCCTAGCACATGAATTCTAGTGGAATTATCAAACATTTGCAGAAAGTAACACCGTAAAGCAAAGTTAGAAACACAAGGAACGTTTTCAAAGAGAGGAGAGTTAACACCCCAAGAAAAGAGTTAACAGAGAGAACAGAAGACTTGAAGTATCATTATTGGTATCACAGATACTGAGAGAACAATTCATTTGTAAGACAGAACAGATTGTGACATAAGAGAACATTTTGAATAAACACATTTAGATACATCTGTGTGAAATCTTAGAAAAACAATGATAAAGAGAAATCCTATAGGTTTTCAGAGAGATAACATATAAGAGATTTTCAGATACTCAAGGATTGACTACAGTCCAACTTTAACAATACATAAAAGAGCGGATTTCATCAAATCAATGAAACAAAGACTAGTAAGTGAAAAACCAAACTGTAAAAAGATACAACTATACAGTACTATTTATAAATATTTTTAAAACATCAAATATTTTTATGAAAATGGACTTATACAATAAAAATATAAAACCCTTATGGCCATGATACGTTAAGAGGGAAGCAAGGGGAGCCTGGGCGGCTCAGTTGGTTAGGCATCCAACTCTTGATTTCAGCTCAGGTCATGATCTTCCAGTTTTGTGAGTTCAGGCTCTGTGTCAGGCTCTGTGCTGACAGTGAGGAGCCTGTTTGGGATTCTCTCTCTTTCTCCCTCTCTCTCTACCCCTCCCCTCTGTCTCTCTCAAAATAAATAAAGTTTAAAAATATATTACAAAAAAAAAAAGAGGGAAGCAAATAGGTCAGGTCAGGGCAGTGGCTTGATACTTCCCTAAGAAGAAACTGCCACCATCACCAGAATCATACATGATCTCAACATAGAGGACAGAGTTCAGGAGACAGGGAGAAAAGAAGAAATGCAAAACCTTATTAAGGAAAAGTCTTTTCTCTTACTGCAGGTAAGAAGGGACTACTATATAACAAATTAGCAATTAAAAAAAAAAAGGAAAGTAAATATAACAATATTAACATCAGGCAAATTGGAATTAAGCGGAAATAGCATCACATAGAAAGACAGCAAAAATCTCTCCTGGATAAAATATGCAATTAGTCAAGTTGTCATGGCACAAACATTTATGTACCTAATAACATACCTTCAAAATATACAATGCAAAAACTGATATCAAAATCAGAAGAAAATAACTTATTCATAATCATAGTATGATTTAACACATCCTTCTCAAAAGTCCACATTTCAAATAAATAAAAAACATAAAAGATTTTAACAAGCTTCACCACATAAATCCACATAAATCTATAAAGGCACACACAAACACACACAGAAGTAAATGTAGAATACAAGCAACAAAGAGCTTAAAAGGTAACTATGTATTAGGCCATACACGTGCACACATACATACACATACCAAAGTGCCCAAAACATCAAAGCATAAGCCAGAGTCTCTGATCATACCTCAAAACAACAAAAGGATCTATATCTGACCTGTTTCATTTAGACTGGCATCAGATGGACAAAAATCTAAATGGCAGCTTGGGTGACGTTACAGAAAAATGGGCATTTATAGAAACTTCAGGTAGGAATATAAATTTGCAATGCCTTTTTACAAAGTTAACTAGTATTATCTATCAAAATTTTAAATGTTGTACCATTGCTTCAGCAATTCTACTTCTAGAAATCCCTCATAAAAAAAAGCACACATAATTACAAACCAAATTTGTATAACGACACACAATGAAATGCTACTTATAGCAGCAAAATTGTAATAACCCAAGTATCTATCAACAGAAAAACAGTTAAATTATTTATAGTACACCCATTACATAAAAATGCAAAGCACTGACTTGTAAAGAATCTCCCAAGACACAGTGTTGCTTTCTTTTTAAGTGTAAAAAATACACATGTATCTTCCAAATTATGTTAAGATGAAAAATAAACAGAAAAAGGAATTGAAGAATATACAACATACTTTTTACTTCCAGAAAGGGGCATGATGGAGAACTTTCACATTTTACTTTATGTATGTCTCAACTGTTTAAATATTTCATGATTGGTACTGCTTATATAATCCAAAAAAAAAAAAAAGAGCAATTTTTCAAAATTTCGTATTTACTTCCTAGAAAACAACTGGCATCTTTCTGTTCTTAGTACAAATTTGATCAAACCCATTGGAGAGTACAGGACAAGTATAAACTTCAATCTGTTCTCTCTGCCAGGAACACTGCTCTCTCAGATAAAGCTCACTCCTTTACTTCAAGTTTTCCACTTAAATATCGTCTTAGGAAACATCCTTGACTTTTCAACATAAAATGACAACCTCCTACACCCATCCTACTCCTCCCCAACTACTTTACCTTGCTTTGTATTTCAGGAGAGTAATTTAACACCTGTGTTTTGTGATAATAGTACCTACCCCACAGGGTTGTTGTTAGGCTTAAATGAGCTAGAAGCCCTCAGATGAGTGCCTGACTCTTTAGCAGGAGCCATGAGTCACATGGCCACATTGGTCCACGGTTTTATGCCTCTTCTGTTTATGATCTGCCTTCTCCCCATTAGAATGACAATCCCAGGAAGAAAGGACTAGGTTTTTTTCACTATTGCATCCCCAATGCCTGGAAAGTGCTTCTCAGTAAATATTCATAGCTGTTGATGCCTGATTAAGTACTACAGCCATATGCATAGACAGCTGAGATTACAAGAAAAAGACCAATTATTTTCAGTAAAAGCAAGCTTTGTACACATTAGCATGAATCATCTGTAATAATTCAATCTACTTGAAAGCATAACATTTAGCAGTACAACTCCTAGAAGCTTCAAATAGGGAAGTGGCATAGTACCATTTAATTCATTAATTTCTCAACACCAAATGGCAAAAGAAACTAAACAACGTGGAATGAGAAAACAAACACACAACTTACTTTTCATTCCTGCTTTTGACGCATGGCTGGTAGAGGACCTTGACAGCATTCCAGGCAGAACTGGAATCTGCCTTTAAGATGTCTTCCAACAGGGGGAATTTTGTGATACCTCTGGAACTTCCCAAAGATTCAATCACCAAACTGTCTGAGTTTAAAAGCCATAGCTAAAGATACGGAGAGAAAAGTCCAAGTATAAGGATATCATTATCACTCATTATCATATTTCATACCATCACTAAAAAACAAAACACAAAACTGTAAAATACCAGAAAAAATACAGGAGAATCATGTATATAATTTTTAAGCACGGTAAGTCTTTCAAAGTATAACATCTGGTAGAGTCACTGAGATTATAAAAGTTAAAAAAAAGAGAGAGAGACAACCAACTAGGAGAAACTATTTAATAGTATATAACAAAGGTATTATCTATAAGATATACAGCTCCCAGGAAACAATAAGGGGGCAAAAACAGCCCAACAGAAATAAAGGCAAAGAATATAATCAGAATTAACAGAAGAAATAAGTGATAAACATATAAAAATGTTAATATAACTAGTAATAAGGAAATGTGAAAATCATCTGCCACCCTTTTCCACTTATCAGATTTGCAAGTACAACAAGATGGCACCATCCAGTTCAGAAGAGGGGTCTGGAATGCTGGCAGAAGAGTGTTTTGGGATTTGGATGCCTGCCGTTCATTGAGGAGCTCAGCAGGGGTCTGGCTTCAGCCTTACCCCATGGGGAGCTCTGAAGCAAGAATCCCACCCACAAAATCTGTCCCACCTTCAGACAGGAGGCCCCTTCTTTTTGCACAACAGGGTCAAATCAATGTCAGTAGGCAGACCAGAGCAGGGGTGGGAAGAGGTAACTTTCTGAACAAGGTGACAACTGTCACATAAGGGCAAGTCTCTGGAGAAGAGGCAGCTGAGTGCCATTAGCAGTCCACACCTCTCAGCAGCTGGGAAATAGGTGTATCAGCCTGAGTAAAGGGGATCTGGGCGGGGTACCAAGAATGCCTCACTATACGGGATAAATTAATACAGCTTTTCTGGAGGATGATAATTATCAATTTAAAATACACAAATTCTAATACCGTATTAGATTAAAAAGGTCTGTTTCTAAAGAAGTGCTAAAATACACATGCGAAGATCACTTTCATTGCCGCACTGTCTTTAACAGCCACACACTGGAATTCTAGACCTTAAAGACGCTGATCTACATTTACACTAACAAGAAACAATCCTTATGATACACTGCTGTGTGAAGTAAACATATTGAAGAAAAATGCTCATCATATGATTCTGGTATGTTTTACAAACAGAAAAGCAGAATGTGAGTGTATGAACATGTAGTCATATATGGATGGGGGGAAATGTTGGAAGTACACATACCAAATTAATAATTTTTACCTTCAAATACTATGATATAGCAAGACAGGAGAGAAGACAAGGTGGAGGACTACCACTGCCACTACATTCTTCACACTGGCTGTTTCAAGAATGTATTACTTTTATAACACAGAAATTTTTTTGAATTTAAATATTATATTAGTAGATTTTATAAGTTCCTATTCCTGAGTTTTAACTTGAAAACCTTACAGTAAAAGAAAATTAAAACTAATTTCAGACTATGGCTATCAGGCATAGTCAGTATTAAGTTCAGTCAAAAAGTATTTTAGTTTTGGTAGAAATTATCTGAGTCAGAGAAGCATGGGGTCCCCATAATGGATGGCCAGCTACGAAGCCACCTAACAACAACCTAACCCCCTGCCTCCTTCTAGCTACCATGTTTCCCTATTAGCTTGTGAGTTCCTTAATGGCAATTTTTGCTCTACCCTGAACACCTAGAACAGTGCCTTTAGAATAAGAAATGTTCAATATATGTTCACTGGTTGAAAAAACAGATATGGAGGCAGAAAAGAGACTTGGGCCTTAAGATTCTCATATATATAAGTGGTCCAAATTCTTGTCTGCAGACCATTATTTCTAACAGCAACAGTATAATAGTAGATGCTTGTGGTACATGAAGGAAAGGATTCCGTTAACTGCAGGGCCTCTTATCCCAAACTTGCCACTCCTTCTCAAACATCAATGTGTTAACATCAGGATCTCAAAGAGGTATCTGCACCCCTGTGTTCACTGCAGCACCATTTACAGTAGCCAAGATGTGGAAACAATCTAAATGTCCATCAACAGATGAATGGATAAAACAAATGTGCTGCATACATACAATGGGTTACTCAGCCTTAAAAAAGAAGGAAACCTTGTAATATCCAACAACACAGATGAACTTTGAGGATAGTATGCCAAGTAAAATAAGCCAGACACCGAAGGACAGTACTGCCGGATTCCACTTACATGAGGAATCTAAAACAGTCCAACAGATAGAAGCAGAGAGTAGAATGATGGCTGCCAAAGGCTGGAAGGAGGGAGAAATGGAGAGTTGCTAATGAAAAGAGTATAAAGTTAAAGTTAGGCAAGACGAATAAGTACTAGAGATCTGCCTATTATATTGTGCCTATAATTAACAACACTGTTAGCATGCACTTAAAAATCTATGAAGAGGGTAGATCTCACATGAAGTGTTCTTACCACATACACACATATATATAAAAACAGGAGCAACAGAATATATTTTGAACATAAGAGTATCAAAAAGGAAAAACGGAAAAATCAATAGGGGGAAAAAAGTGACAGAGACAGAACTGTGTTATACTGACCAAGAAAAGTCATTAACAACTTAGAGTGAAAAACTTTATTTTGTGGTGTGAGCAGGTTTCAGGTTTTATTTTTCTCTATATCCCCAGTACCTAGCACATAGAGCCACTTGCTCTTTTGTTATTGAGTTTGGTTTGGGAATTCAATGGATATTACAAATTCAGTATTTGATCATTTATTTTC
Organism: Panthera uncia; assembly: GCF_023721935.1. Taxonomy (NCBI): domain Eukaryota; kingdom Metazoa; phylum Chordata; class Mammalia; order Carnivora; family Felidae; genus Panthera; species Panthera uncia. Next base: position 44,367,155 of record NW_026057580.1, read on the forward strand.
TAGACCTGAGAATTAAGAAAAGAGAATGGCAAGACTAAAGAATTTCTGAGACCCTGGATTACCAGGCTACAGAAAGATGGGAGAAATAACATCTTACCAAGATGTACACTTTGCTGTCATGACCTTGAATAGTGAATCTAAAAGTGCTTCTTGCAGTGGAGAGTTCCACCAGACACTGGGCGATAACACTCTGTACAAACTGGGACCTGTTTGAACAGAAATCAATTTTCACAATGTGCCTCTCATAATAACTCTCACTGGCAAGAGGAGCCAAAAATACCCACAGGGTACCTAAAAGGCAGAGGCGTGTGCAGCCAGACTTTTCTATATGCTGCTCATTCCTTCACAGACTGTGCTAATGTGGATTTTAATATATTTTAATGTATTTGTGTTTGCTCCAGTCTTCTTATAACCTATTCTCCAATCCTTAATACATTTCCCACCCTGAACCTAACTATTCCCTGACTGAATAAAAAAAATACTGTATTAGACATGTTAATATTCCACTTGTGCTATAGCACATCAAAAAATGAGTTAAAAAAGAAGGCGAGATGTTTCCTCCCAAACATTAGACAGTCATCTACAATGATTTCCATTTGGACCCCCTCAAAAAGTCAGAGCTGAGGTACAGAATCAAAGTATTTACAGGAGGATAAATTTTAAGGTTAAAATCAGATTGCCATAATTTTCAGATATCCATAAATGAATTGAAAGATATGCTATAATTAACTTCTGTTTGCAAACTAAAAAGATTCCAAGAAAGAAAACACTAGTGGATTTAGTGGCTAAGTAACATTTTTAAAAAAAACACAGGAGTTGTTTGAAAACTGACCCATGTTTCACATTTTAAATAAGTCAAATTAAAACAGAAATAATTATTCAAAACCTATTGGTGATTAGGTTGTAAGAACTTGGATATCTGGCAAATAGAAAGAAGCACAAAAAGTTTTCAGAATTTGAAGTGTTAATATAAGCACATTTGTTTATGCCAATTTGTAAGCAAGCCATAAATGAATCCTCAAATCTTGTATATGTGTGGTTTGCTTCAACTGTCTAAAAGCCTTTCTCAAGGGTTTTTATTTTTTCCCCCAATAAGGAGGTATAAATAAAAATGAATTCCCAAATAATCAATTGTACCTATCATTCTCCACATTTAAAATTACAGAATAAACTTAATTTGCTATTTGTACCTTGGTATGATGGGAAAATTTCTTTCAGATGGCTGAATAATTATCTCTGTCTTATAAAACTTGGTGGTTTCTAGAAACAAAAAATAAGAAAATTAAAAATCTTCCCATTGCACGAACATTTTTATTGTGGACATGTTGGTCCCTAATTATGACATACCAAATTGAATATTCAGTATTTATACTGATAAAATTAACATTCAGTAAAACTTTTCCCCAAATGACTTAGTAATTAAGATGAGAAAGCATTGATGACTACAAGGAGAGAGTCCTGAGACTTGAGAGGGCTCGATGTTGTTTCAGCAGGTCATGGCCCAAGTGAACCTGGTGCAAGGACACTCTGTTTACACACACAGAAGGTAGAAAAATCAGTCACATCAGTCATAGCCCACTTATGTAGAAAGTAGTCATCTAGTTTCCTTGTTTCTATGGAGTAGTCACAAATCTAGGAGTCATTGAAAAAGGCTTTTTCATCATGGTGTCCTAAAGCCCATGCAAAAATGCTGGGAACCTCACATGAGTATTTCCCAGAATCTCACTGAGTCTACTAATGTATAATTTCCAACAAATCTGGTTATCTGATTAGTTTACAGAAAAATTTAAACAGTAAACTAAATATCTTACAGAAATGAATATAAACATAACCATTCTGAATTTTTTACAAAATCCACGAAAAAAATGTTTATTTTTACCAATAATGAAGGAATACAAATTAAAAGTTGATATTCTTTAGCATCAAATAAATATTTTTAAATGATAAAATGCAGCAATGAGGAAAATATGGAGAAGTGGGTGCACTTATTCACATATTGCTGTCAGAATTGCAAACGATAGATTTCTGGAAAGCCACTTGACAAAGACCTTAAATATATTTTGATACCATCATTAAACATCTGAGAACTTATCTCAAAGAAATATTCATATCTATAAAAATTTATCTGTAAACAAGCTCATTAATTAAACTGAAAATAAGTTGTTTAAAAATTGAAACTGGTTGGGCTAAACAATTATACATTTAAGGAAGAGAATGCTATGCAGGCATTAAAAATGGTGTGCCAAACAATTTTTAATTGTTTTAATAAGATGGAAAAGCATTCTCAGTACATTGTCTGAAAATGTTTTCAATTTTTCAATGTAATACACAAAAAAAGGCAAGAAAATCAATAGATAGTTTAACATATTATTATATAGCTAGAGCCATCATGATGCATTTATCTATTTCTTCTTTAAGTTCAATTTTCACTTTACTATTTTGAAGTCATGTTATTGGATGCAAAAATGAACCTTTTAACATTATGAAGTGAGCCCTTTCATCCCAGCCGCTGTTAAAATATAATTTAATTCTACAATTTTAATCCTACAAGGTATTATTATTATTGTCTTATGCAGTTAGCATCCACTTAATGTCTCCCACATATTTACCACTTTTCTTTACCAAACCTTGAACTTACACCTTCTATCTGGGATCATTTTCTTTTACCTTCTACAGGTAGAATTCTATTCTTCTACAAGTAGAATTTCTTTTAATAAAAAACAAACCAGTAGAAATGAATTATTATAGTGTTTGTCAGAAAATATATTTATCTTTGTCTTCATTCTTTCCTATCAAGACATTTTCATCATGTAAAATCCTAGGTTAACAGTTTTTAACCTTTGTACATATTGACATCCATTCCATTGTCTTCCATCTTCCATTACTATTGTTCCTTTGAGAGTGATCTGTCACTTTTCTTTGTTTTTAAGATGTTCTGGTTTTTGTTTAGTTGTTTGCAGTATCACTCAGATATGTCCAGCTATAGGCTTCTTTTTATTTATCTTACTTGGGCCCCATTTAATTAGAATTCATTGGACCTCCTCAATTTGTAGACTGTTTTCATCACTTTTGTAAAATTCTTAGCAATTATCTCTTCAAATATTGTCCATGCTCCATTCTATTTCTTTCCCTTCCAGAAGTCTGATTAAACATACGCTGTTAAGAGTATGGAGATTCCTCAAAAAGTTAAAAACAGAACTACCCTATGATTCAGCAATTGGACCACTAGGTATTTACTCAAAGAATACAAAAATACTAACTCAAAGGGGCACATGCAACCCAACGTTTATAGCAGCATTATCAACAAAAGCCAAATTATGGAAAGAGCCCCCAAATCAATTGACTGGTGAATGATTACACACACACACACACACACACACACACACACACACACACACACACAATGGAATATTACTCAGCCATAAAAAAGAATGAAATCTTGTCATTTGCAAGGATGTGGATGGAGCTAGAGAGTATTGTGCTAAGCAAAGTCAGTTAGAGAAAGACAAATACCATATGATTTGACTCGTGAATTTAAGAAACAAAACAAATGATCCTAAGGGAAAAAAAGAAAGGAAAACCAAGAAACAGACTCTTAATTATAGAGAACAAACTGATGGTTACCAGAGGAGAGGGGGATGGGCTAAATGAGTGATGGGGATTAAGGAGTGTACCTGCTGTGATGAGCACCAGATATTGTATGTAAGTGCTGAATCATTTAATTGTACACCTGAAAATAGTATTACACTATATGTTAACTGGAATTTAAATAAAAAATAACCAAACAAAACATATGTTAGATCTTCTCAGTGTATGTTTTATGTCTTACTTTCTCCCATATTTTTTGCCTTGTCTCTCTGTGCTGGCTTCCAGATTTTTCTTCTCAATTGTCTATTCATTAATTCTTTCTCTAAGTTGTACCTAATCTGCCATTAAAACCTCCACCAAATTCTAAATTTCAGTTATATATTTTTTAGAAATTCCATTATAGATCTTTACCAAATATGCTTGCTGTTGTCTCCTTTTCCTTTGGATACCTTCAAACCTCTCTTATAAATATAGAAAGCATGAATTGTTCCAGTTTATGTCTGCGAATTCCAGTAACAGAAGTCTGTTTCTCTTGTTCGCTATTTTTGTTAGTTCTTGTTGATGAAAGTCTAGTCTACTTGTATGTTTATTTATCTTTGGTTGTATGGTGAACACTGTACTTGACAAATTATTTGTGGTATTCTGAGTTTTACAATGAAGGTATTTTCCTCCGGACGTGATATGCATTTGATTTTTGGCAGGCACAAGGTGTTATGGCTAGCCCACAGCAGACTAACCAAGTTCAAGACTTGAAATTCCCTAAAGTGCCAAAGGACTGATAGGACCTGTCTGTAATTCCACAGGGCTGTTCCACTTCTGATTCACCTCCACAGTAAGGGTATGGGTCTTTAGGGCCTCCAATTTTTGTGCAGAGAGTACTCTACTAGGTTCCCTTTTTGTGTAGTCTTTAATTTATACCTTTACTTCTCAAAGCAATCAAAATAAAAGTTCTAATTTTAGAGAATTGGCACAATGTATTGAAAAGGTGACTTCAATTTTGTGCTCACTTTTGAGTTTACTTTTGTGGTAATTTATCCACATATTTTCTATTTATCTTGCTCTTCATTTCTTCCTGTGGATTCCAATTACCTTTGCTATCTTTTACTTCAGCTTGAAGAACTTTATCATTTTTTGTAGAAAAGGTCTGCAAGTAATGCATAACTTCCATCTATTTATATGAAAATGCCCTTATTTTGCCTTCATTTTTTGAAGGACAGTTTTGCTTGATATAGAATTGTTAGTTGACAGTTGGTTTTTTTTTAATGTTTTTCTCCCCACCCCCAGCATTTGAATATCTCATTTTAGTGTCTCCTAGCTGCATATTTCTGTAAAAAGTCAGCCTTAATTGTATCATGAAATCCCTGTAAGAGATGTTTTGTACTTTCAAGATTCTCTCTTCATCTTTGGCTTCTATTAGTTTGACTACAATGTGGCTGGGCGAGGTGGCCTTTGTGTTTACCCTACTTTTCATTGCAATTCTTGGATCTAAAAGTTAATATTTTTCACCAAAGTTGCCAAGACTTCAGCCATTTTTTTCCACAATTTTTTTTCTCCTGACTTATTCTTTTCCTTCTCACCCCGAGACTACATTTACACATCTACCGAAGCACTTCATTTGTCCCACAAATATCTGAGGTCCTGATCATTTTGATTCAGAACTTTTTCTCTCTGTTCTTTGGATAGGTGAATTTCTATTAATATACCTTCAAGTTCAATGAATATATTTTTTCATCTGCCATCTAAAATATGTAGTACAGCTAACCTAGTAAATTTTTTACTTACTGTACTTTCGAGCTCTGTAATTACCAATGATTTTCTCTTTGAAGTTTTCAATTTGTTGAGATTTGCTATTAGTTCACTCAAGAGGTTTTTTTTTTTTTAATTCTTTGCCATATTTATAACAGCTACTTCAACATCTTTGTCTACTAAGTCGAATATTTGTGCTTACTCATCACCTGTTTATTGAGTCCTGTTTTTCCTTTGAGTATCAATCACTCTTTTCTGCTTCTTTGCAGGTCTAGTAATTTCTAAATGGAAGTAGGACATTGTATGTAATATACCCGTCACTATCCTGGATTTTGTTTTGTTCTTTCAAGGATTGTTGGCTGATAAGTATAATAGTCAATTAACTAACCTGGGCTCAGACTATGAAATATGTCTCCCCACAGTGTGCAGCCACTAATGTTTCTGCTCAGTTTTATTTTATGTAGCCTGGCTCCCTAGGAAGTATCCACTATACCTTCATAGTTCAGCTGTCAGCAGATTTGGGGAGATGTTTTGCTTAAATACTTCAAGCCATTAAGGTTTTTACCTTCTGCTGCCCAATTGTGTTATCGACTGAGAAATGAAATTAAAGGCATGGGAAAATGTGCACGTCTCCCCAGGCTTTCAATTCTTATTAGATGCTCTGGCATCTATTATGTGCATTTAGCAGTCAGCCAGAACTGTGTGAAAAGCTTATCATCTCAGCCTGTCTTTAGCCTTTTGCTTCCAAAATCTCCCTCTTAAATTTCTAGTTTCTCCTTTGCCTATTGAACTTCATGTTATTATGGCTATAATACCATGGAAATGTTTCCTTTCTTGTTCAACCTTCTGCTTTCCTGTAGTGCATAACTTCTTTTTCATTGGATTAGTTTTCCAAGCACCTTTAGCTAATTCTTCCCATATGATAGAATGGCTTATCTCAAGACTCTTACATGTGGTCATATACATCAAAGAATGTATCAGTTTCATTTTGTAACTGAAAACATGTTTATTGCAATCTTCTCTCCTTTTGTTTCAATCCGGGCTGTTACTCTCTAGGCCTGCTGTGTGTCCCTCACTCTGAGACTCCCTTATCTGTGTTAGATAATGTTTCCCAAAACCAATGTCGTCTCTCTTGAGGTTAAATCCTTAGTTTTGGTGAGATATATCCTATATCACATTCCTAAGGAAAATGTACATTTGAGGTCTATGTGTTATCTTCATACTTGATTGATAGTTTGTGACAGAATTATGGATTAAAAATATTTTTTTCTTCTAAATTATGAAGGCATTGCTTCATTGTCTTCTAGCCTTCAACAATGCTGTTAAGAGTTCAATGCCATTCTTGGGGCACCTGGATGGCTCAGTCAGTTGAGTATCCGACTCTTGATTTAGGCTCAGGTCATGATCTCATGGTTCATGGGATCGAGTCCCATGTCGGCTCTGCTGACAGCACGGAACCTGCTTGGGATTCTCTCTTTGCCTCTCTCTCTCTGCCCCTCCCCTGCGCACATGCTCTTTCTCTCTCTCAAAATAAATAAACTAAAAAAAAGAGTTCAATGCCATTCTAATTCCTAATCCTTTGTTCACTACTTGTTTTTTTTTTTTTCCTTTGGAAACTTCTTCCTTGGTATTCAGAAATTACTCAATGATGCAGCTTTGGGTAGCTGCCCTCCCATCCCATTCATCATACTGGACATGTAGTGGGCCCCTTCAGTTGAGAAACTGAAGCCCCAGCTCTGGAAAATAGCCTTGTAATGTGTTTTTAGTATTTCTGTTCTTTGATAATTTCCTAAACTCTGTTGTCTATATTCTTTCTTTCTAGAATTTCTATTAGCTAGATGTTGAATATCCTAAAAGTCTCCATTCATTCATTCATTCATTCATTCAATAAATATTTATTGGGTACCCACTATGTGCCAGATATTGTTTTAATGCTGAGGTTATAGTGAAAAATGAGATAGACAATATCTCTATCCTCAGGAAACTTACATGATGGTTTTTTCCCACAATTCCTTTCCAATCTTCAATATCTGACTTTTGGTTCTGATTTAGGAGATAAGATAGTTCCTTAATTTTATCTTTTAGTCCTTTCATTACTTTTTTTAAGCAGTCACATCTTTAATTCTATATTCTCTGAATTATGGAGACAATATTATTTCATTTCTCTAAGAACATTGTTTTTGTTCAAGATTTTCTTCTGTTTTATACATTAATTTGTTTTTTTTGGTGCTTTATTCTGTTTACTTGATTATTTACTTCAGTCTCTTAGTTGGAGGTTTGCTCTAATATTTTTTGATTCTCAGCAATCCATTCATATTTAAGTATAAATAAAAAATACTGACAGGAAACTCTTACACGTAGGTACAAGGCTTGTTGACTGTAGGATGGCTAGATCTAGGCTCATTTTACTGTTGAATGACCCCTAAAAGAGTATCTGCAAATCTCTTCTCTGATTGGTATTCTTTCATTTTCCAAGAAAAGAGTCCTCTAATCTCCTACCTTGAGAGTATAAGCAAGTTGCAAATACAGGAATCTTAGGAGTTTTACAGCTCCATATAAAAATTTTGAATTAACCATCCTTCTTCCAGCCCCTTGTCTCAGACTGCTTTCCCTGTTACCTGTTGCCTCCAAATTCTGACCAGCTCTGAGGCTCTACCGCGAGTACTGGCTCACTCCTCACTCAGATGATCTGCAGACACTGAGACTGCAGCTTCCTCCACACTGCCAAGTGTGTTCCCACACCTCTCAGCTTTACAGTTTCCAAAAATGTCTGCTTATATCTCTTGTTTACATTACTGTCACTTCCTCTCAATTTCTCATGGTCTCTGTGGATATACATATTTTTTATTCCTTAACTGGCATTTTAACTGGGCTTCAGGGACAAGAGAAAAGAATAAAAAATTAAAAAATCGGGGCGCCTGGGTGGCTCAGTTCGTTGAGGGCCAACTACGACTCAGGTCGTGATCTCACGTTCCTTGAGTTCGAGCCCCGTATCAGGATCTCTCCTGACAGCTCAGAGCCGGGAGCCTACTTCAGATTCTGTGTCTCTTTCTCTCTCTGCCCCTCCTCTGCTCATACTCTGTCTCTCTCTTCTTTCTCTAAGATAAATAAAAGTAAAAATTATAAAAAAGATCAATTTGCCTAATTTGACTGGAAGCCTTAAAACTTTCTAAGTTGTTGCTTAAAGGGCTTGCTTTCATTCTCCAAAGTGACATTGGGGATGGCATCCTTTACCACTGCTCATTCTTTCTTTTCTGTTCACTCTGCGCAAGTCAACTACTTACAAGATTCTGATGATTTTAAGAAACAAACAACACTACCATCTGCCTTCTTTAGGTGCACTAGCTTTACTTACATTTCTAATTAATTGTATTAAAAACAATTATTTGTCATCCATAAAGCTAATGCAGCATGTTGTAGCTCTCCAGACATTTTCAAATCCTGGAGCCTGCTTCAGATTCTGTGTCTCCCTCTCTCTCTCTGCTCCCCCCCTGCTCACACTTTGTCTCTCTTTCAAAAATGAATAAACATTAAAAAAAAATAGTAATGCAATTTAATTATCATGATTTTATTATATTTGAAAGTGATTTAACATAGACTTTATATAAATATAATTATCGGGAAGAGAATAGGAACAGAGCACGAAACTCAGAATATGTTTTCTTCCATTTCAAAAGTTCTCTTTCAACCCCCAGCCCAAAATACAGCCCTAAGGCAGATGGCAGCCAAGAAAACTTCTTCGTCATCTCTAGCAACCAACAATTCTGACTGAGGACTTGTACTGAGAAAAAAGCCCTGATATTCTTTAAGAAAGACCCAAGGACAAACTTCATACTGTAGTTTTATATCCACTAAGAGGATATGAAATATTGAAAATGACCCAACCTAAGTTTAAAACTCAATACTATGTACTTATAAAGGTCAAAATACACAAACTTCTTGGCATATTTGATGATATGTCACTTGATTTCTATTTTAAAAATCATCAATTTTACAACATATATTAGTTATCTATCTTTCACATAGATTTCCTATAAAATCTCCTTCTACTCATTTTTAATAAGGTGGCAATCATTTTGGCTTTTTTATTATGAAATTCTTACCTGATGACATGGTCTCTCCCAACATTACCTTGCAACGCTTACAAATTACTTTGGTATTTGCCTTTGGTTTCTGTAGAACAGAAAAATGTCATTTAAATGTCATTCAGCTTTTCTTAAAAGGAATATATAATTTTAACATAGTCTCTAGAGTATACTTTGAACTTTACATTTTATTTTGCCCTCTACTAAATACTGAGAACACATTTAGCTTGTATGCATAATTCACATGCACAGAGATTTTTTTTTCAGATCTAAAGACAGAATAATGAACACACTGATTTTTCCAAACCTAACCACTTCTTGATAATCTGTTGTAAATAATTTGAAAAAGAAGCACTTTACATTTCTAAAATGTACTTCCAAATACACATTATCATTTAGAATGAGTAGATGGCAGGCAACAAAGGCAGAGAGAGTAGGTGACTTGTTCTAATTCATGTGTCTGCAAACAGGAGAATCAAAAATTAGAGCCATTATTTTGATTTCTAGTCCAGTGTAACTTATGTAAAAGTAATCTATAATTCATAGGCCCTCACCAGAAGTCAAAAATATGTAACCAGGGTAACTGGGTGGCTCAGTCAGTTAAGCAGGTGCCTTTGGCTCAGGTCATGATCTCAAGGACAGTGAGTTTGAGACCCTCATGGGGCTCGGGGCTGACACACAGAGCCTGCTTGGCATCCTCTCTCTCCTCTCTCTTTCTGCCTCTACCCTGCTTGTGCTCTCTCTCTCAAAATAAGTAAATAAACTTAAAATTAAAAAAAAATTTTTTAACACATTTGGGGTGCCTGGGTGGCTCAGTCGTGTCCGACTTTGGCTCAGGTCATGATCTAATGGTTCATGGGTTCGAGCCCCATGTCAGGCTCTGTGCTGACAGCTCAGAGCCTGGAGGCTGCTTCGGATTTTGGATTCTGTCTTCATTTCTCTCAGTGCTCGCTCTCTCTCTCTCTCAAAAATAAATAAAAACATTAAAAATTTTTAAAAAAATAAATTTAACACATTCATGTAACACATTTTTCTACTTAAGATATTCATTATAATTGGAACAACTGGATAGTGCTCTCAGAGAAATTCCTGAAGCATTCTTAAACTGTAAAACTCCAAATTCATCATTTGGGATGCAGATTAAAATTGCTAGCATCCATCTAATTCTATAATATACGCATTCTATGTACAATGTACATTATGCACATTTCTACAACATATACATATATGGAATTATATACCTAAAAGTAATATAATATTATATGTCAATTATACCTCAATTTTTTTAAAACAAAACCTGATTTTTAGTTTTTTATATGAGATTATGTTAGACACGGTAGCATGGTGGTTAAGAGCCCTGAGTCTGGGGCCAGACTTCCCAGGTTTACATCCCAGTCCTGCTATTTATTACACACATAACCTTGAGCAAGTTAATTAACCTGTTTTGGTTTCCTCACCCGTTTAAGGTAGTAAATAGTAGTGTTCTACTCATTAGTTTTGTTTATTAGTATTTAAAAGGGAGTGTTATAAAGCACTGTCCCAGGCTCATGTTGACTGCCAGGTGGATGTTACATAAACAAAACATAGTTTGGGCACATGTCATTCAAGGAACAGGCTGAAAACCCATATCCTCCCACAAAGAGACCAACTTTTTGCCTTTTACTGGACAACAACTGCATATTAAGAATCTACCAAAAAATATGCTTTTTTCACATCCATAGCAATACCTTTGTTAAAACCATGTAACATTCCTCTCACATAGACACACTGCAACATGGCAGACGTCACGTAAAAGTGGGCGGGGAGAAGGAATTTCTGCAACTCTGGCCACCTAGGTCATCTCTCCTAGGAAAGGGCGGACTAAATTGCTGGTCTAAGAAAGGAAGAGTGTCTTCCTGATGTGGGATATATGTATTGATCTGAGGAATCTTAACTGATTAGGGTAAGTTTGAGTACAATTATATTTTCCTTAGCATAAATAAATATTTTCTGAAAAACTGTATAAGAAGCACATTTAAACTGAGTTCCATGGATGTGCTAATAACTGATAGAGCTGATATTTTAATCTAGACCCCTTAGATGCTAAAACTTATGCTTCTAAGCACTATGCCAAGTGTTTTCCAAACTAATTCACAGAATCACTTCAATGGGTTATGGCCTGCATTTTTTTTTTAAACAAAATGAAATAGGGGCACCTAACTGGCTCAGTCGGTTAAGGTCATGATCTCTCAGTCCATGAATTCAAGCCCTGCATCGGGCTCTGTGCTGACAGCCCAGAGCCTGAAGCCTGCTTTGGACTCTATGTCTCCTTCTCTGCTCCTCCTCTGCTCATGCTGCCTCTTTCTCTCAAAAATAAAAATTAAAAAAAAAAAAAAATTCTTTTTAAAGGATACAGGAAGCTCAAAAAGCAGATATGCTCAACTGAAACTTTGACATTTGGGCAGTTTCATGCTTTCTTACAATAAAATCTATCTGTATGGATCCAAATTGGTCTTAAGACACTTTTTCAAAGATCCTATTTTGTACCAGTTAAATCAAACCATCCTCATTAAATCTTACCAAAAACTAAAGGCTTTACTAAAAACTAATATGGGGTATTGGAGTAGCAATGCTTGAGAAGATCTGCTATTCAAAGCAAAAAAAATTTTCATCAGGTGCTCCATTATGTATTTCATTTATAATTGCTCTTACGGCACGTTTTGCTTTGTCTTTCAATGAAGCGAAACAATTTTTTTTGTTGGTTTGTTCACCAAAAAAAGAAGTCTACCTTTTCAAGACACTGGTAATTGGGATTTTAAAATGTGATCAATAAAAAACAAATTATTTCAAACAACCAAATGTGTGTATTTTGATTCAAACAAATAGAAAATACCTTTAATATAAATGGTAAAATCTGTATGTGTATGGCCTAGGATTTTATCACCAAGTAATGATTGTTCATTTTTGTCAAATGTGAAATGACACTGTGGTTACGTAAAAAAGAAAAATCCATATGGGATGAAATGACATAATGTCTGGGATTTGCTTTAAAGCCCTCCTGTGGTGGTGGGGGGCAGGGGTGGAGGTTAAAGGGCGAGATGAAGCATACTTTATGAGTCAAGATGACTGGTATTCTGAAGTTCCCAAGTCTATCCTTTTTACATTTGTGCATGTTTACAAAATTCAACACATTATTCTGAGAAAATAAGAAATACACCCTTATGGACTTAACAAATTACCAAATCAATAAATTATTGCCAAGCACCCCAGGAAAGGAAAAAAGGTAAAGCTGTTAGTTGTACCTGCCAGCTGTAATATAATCAAAGTTCAGCTTGTTCCTGTGTGACCACACTCTCTAAGTCTAGAATAATATTATGTATCTTACAAACGGCTGAGGTGCCACCTTTGTCATCTCTATCATCCTATTACAAGATGTGAAATTTTTATTACGTTGGTAGACAAAAAAAAAAAAAAAAATAGCATGAGACAATGAGTAAATGCAAGAATAAGGAAATCTTCGGGAGGTTACCGTGTGAAAACAAAAGTTATATACTGCCACATTTTCAGGGACAATACTGTACAGTGTTAAGGGGGGTACTGCAGGAAAGAATTAAGTGCTGGATTTTATTTTTAAATTCAGGTCTTTTTAATTAAAATATTTTAACAGTCTAAATTTTATTTAAAGAGAAGCTCCGCTTTGTAATGCATTTCTCCGGACCAACGCTTAAAGGAAATAATACAGCAAGTTGTGCGATGAAGCAGCCTAACTGTGGGAACTCTGCAGAGCAAACATCAAAGAAAGACCGTGTTGTGAACTAATTAAATCAATATATCTGAGAGACGGCACCACTGCACAGAGATGTGGATTAGCCTCCTGTCTTCATTTTTATTTCCCTTTGTGTTGTTTCAATTTCTAAGGACCCTTGATATTGTCTCGCCAAAAAAATGTTTCCCAAGAGATACCATTAGGATGCTGTGTCACCATGTGACATTTCAAAACCCTGCTAGATGGCTAGACTTGGTGATATGAGAAATAGGTTTTCAATAGCACAGAGCAGCCTTGTTCCCACAGGAGCCTTGAGAGCACTGTTTAAGCAGTCCCTCCAAATTTATGTTACTATTTTGGTCACAGGCATACTCTTTCAACTGCTGCAATATGCAATTAAAGAGAAACTTCCACCTTGGCTAACTTAGAAACAATCTTGTCAATAGCAACTTGTGATACGAGTTTCCCACAGTCTCAACGATACTAAACACCATTAGGTCTGACTATGAAGGGTCTTCCTTTACACATACAATGACTGTTCACAATGAAGAAACATTCTTGGAAATGGCATCATATAACAGATAAAGACATAAATGAGAAGAATGTATTTCCATACAGTTCATCTAAAAAGGGAAACTTGTGGTTTCTCTTTTAATTTTTCTCCTCTCCTCTTCCATTCAAGTATTTTAAAAATATTTCCTTGCAAATATTTTAAAAATTTATAGTTTATCACAAGAATGAAAGTTAAAGTACATAAACAGTAAAGTATTAGTATACAAATTTAGATTAAAATACAATTTTAATATAACCATATTAAACATATAACAGATTTATATTAACTTACCATTTATCTTTGAAAACTATAAAAGGATAAAGTACTATAATTTTAAATGAACCATATTTTAGGTAAAAGGATCTGTGCTTATGGTGAGAGATAAGGCACTTAACTAATTCTGATAACGTTGATATTTGATAAACCTCCTTAATCTGTCCTTAAAACAGAAAATAGTTCTGTAAGCTAACTTACAATCTAAGAGTTGCTCAACTATTGCATATTTCCTAAAGTGGTTCAGTTTTTGTTACAAAAATTAAATGAAATTTAACGTACAATGTTTCGTTCCTACCAATAATCAGATGTGAAAATGAAGATTCTCTGGCAATGATTTCCTTTACTTTTTAAATCACATCTGTATTGATTTGCCACCAGGAGAATGATTTCTCACAAGGGCCAAGTCAATGCCATTGATTTTCTTTTAAAGTAAGGTAAACCATTTGTTCTCTGCAGTGAGAGGAAATGGCCTTCTCCCTAAAGCAACTTCTACAGCAAGAGACACTTGACCTCAGTGTCAACCACCAACTTGGAGCCTGCAGCACAAGCTTCCTTTCCACACTTGGACTCCTCCATTTCCTCTTTTTCCTTGATGGCATCTACTCTCATGACATCAGTAGACACAGGGAAATACCCAGGCCTAACTCTGTACTACATATCCTGGAACAAAGAACACTTTAATCTAAATCAGACGATACAGATTATAGAATACTGTCCTGAAAAGAAGAAAGTAGGGCAATTTCGTTTGTAAAATGGCAACATTCCCAATTCTATGCACGAAAAAGTCCTCTTTCCTTCTTCCTCCAGACCCTGTAAGCTGTTTTGGTCTAAGGCCATATGCTCTTCCTATATCAATAGAGCAGAGCTGGAGAATAGAGGAACTTGAAAATAATGGATTTTGGTCCTTAGAACAGTCTGTGTAGCGTGCTTTAATTAAGAAAAGATTGGAGAAACCAGTTTCTAAGCCAACCTCTAAATTAGCATTTATTTTGAAAAGATATTTTACCAATTTAAAATGGTTCTCAGAAGAAAGACAGTGTGTCTCCACTGGGGCTAGTTCAGGTCTTGGCTGCCATAAATCACTTCTTAAATTCACCAAGAAGAAAGAGTCTCCAATAAAACAGTCATTCTCTTGTGGATGAAGTGGCTTATTAGCAAAGGGGTCAGGATGACAACACCATTCTCCAACTAGAGCTCCCCAGTTCTCACTCGGCAATGGGAGCACCCTGAGGAGCTTCCTAGTGGAAAGAGGAGAAACAATTTTTTACAGAACAAAATGGAAATCTAGCATTTTTAAATTAAACCAGCATGAAAGATGAAAGAAACTCATTAATCACATTGTCTGTAATGAAAAATTTTCCCCTCAATTACAAAAGTAACATATACTCACTATAGACAGTTTGAAAATGTGTAAAGGTATAAAGAAAATGAAAATCATCCTTTCCTTCCCAGCCAAAGACAAGTAACTACTTTGCAAATGACAGGATATTTCCTTGCAATCCTCTCAAGAAACCACTGCAGTACACATGTACACAGCCCAGGATCAGAAGATATACACAAACTGTATCTTGCTTTTATTTTTACTCTCTCTCTCTTTTTTTTTTTTTTTTTTTTAGTTATATCATGACTCTTAATGCCTCCATTCTATTCTATAAGTATGCCAAAACTTTTAGATCATTTCCCCCACTGGTATAGATATTTAGGTTTCAAGCTTTTCAGTATCACATCCTTGTGATGAACATTCTCATTAGAAAATGTGTATAATATATGATTATTTCCTTGGGGAAAAAATCTTACAAGTGTGATTATAATCACAAATTATATACATATTTTAAAACCCAATACATATCGGCAAACTGCTTTTCAGAAAGGCTGTATCAATCTATAATTCTTCTACTTACCTTCTTCAGCATTGAATACTATCACTTTTCCATGTAATGGGTGAAAATGTTCTCAATACTGTTCTCAATTAGCAACTCTAAATTGCTAGTGAGATTGAACTGGCTGTCGTATTTATTGACCAGTGTGTTTCTTCTGTGATTTGTGATCAATGGCTATTTTCCAATGAGGTATTAGTATGTTTCTACTAATTTTTAAAAGTATATTCTATCTTGGGGTGCCTGGGTAGTTCAGTCCATTAAGTGTCAGTCACTTGATTTCAGCTCGGGTCCTGATCTCAAAGTTCTTGAGTTCAAGCCTCACCTCAGACTCTGCACTGATAGTGTGAAGCCTGCTTGGGATCCTGTCTCTCCCTCTCTCCCTGGCCCTCCCCTGCTGGCACTCTCTCTCTCTCTCTCAAAATAAACATTTAAAAATTTTTATAAGAAAGATAAGAGTATATTCTATTTTAAGAATATTAGCCTTTTATCATCTGTGACAAATTATTTTTTCAGTGTTATTGCCTTTTTTTTTAAGTTTATTTATTTTGAGAGAGAGCAAGCACATACACTCATACAAGTGGGAGGGGCACAGTTAAAGGGAGAGGGAGAGGGAGAGGGAGAGGGAGAGGGAGAGGGAGGGAGAGAGAGAGAGAGAATACCAAGCAGGTTCCAAGCTGTCAGCACAGAGCCCAACAAAAGGCTCAGTCTCATGAACCATGAGATCATGACCTGAGCTATAATCAAGAGTCAGTCGCTCAAACTGACTGAGCCACCCAGGTGTCCCAGTGTTACTGCCTTTTAATTTGGTTTATTTGTCTTAGATTTCAAATCACCTAACCCTTTCTTTTGTGATTTCTCCCATTACTATTTTTTAATAAACTTATTTGGGAGTAAATTTAAACTTACAGAAAAGTTACAAAAACAGTACCAATAGTACTCACATACACTCCACCCAGCTTTCCCTAAGGTTAACATCTTTTATAACCGTGGAAGATTTGTCAAAACTACAGACTTTATCTGGATTGCCCAAGATTTTCCACTAATATCCTTTTTCCCTTTGTTCTAGGATCCAATTGAAGATAACACACTGCACTTAATCATCATGTTTCCCCAGTCTTGTTTAGTCTGTTACATTTTCTTAGTCTTTCCTTATTTTTCAGGACCTTGACATTTTTGAAGAGCACTGGTCTGGTGTTCTACAGATTATCTCTCAATTTAAGTTTGTCTGATATTTTCTCAAAATTAGGCTGGGGTTATGGATTTGGGGAAGAATACCACAGAAGTGAGGTGCGTCTCTCAGTACATCTTACCAGAGGGTACACTCTATCAATATGACTTATCACTGGTGCTGTTCAACTTGAACACTTGGCCAGTGTGGTATCTACTAGGTTTCTCCAGTAAAAAGGCTATGTTTCTCCCTTTGCATACTCTATTCCTTGGAAGTGAGTCACTAGGTCTAGACCACACTCAAAGGGAGAGAAATTGAGTTCCACGTTGCTACTATTTTTTATGCTTAAAACATCCTTATGCTTAATTAGGCCCTTATATTTGCTACCGCTTTTTTTCTTTTTTGATAGTTTTGTTCTTCTCCTGGACAACAATAGATACGTCAGAAGTTACCAGAAGAAAAGCCAAACATGGTTTACTTCTATTCTAAGTTAGGAAGATCAGTGGTCTAAGAGGACAAGGAATGTGGGTGGGATGATGAAGAAACTTCCAAATAAGTAATCCTGAGAAAAACAGAACAGAAACATGCTTGTGGTCTTCTTAATGCCCACAAGCAGTGCAAATGCTTAAGCAGTCTCAATACTTGCACACCTCTGCTTCTATCAGCAGAAACACATGCTCATTAAGAATTAATTGTATTTGATCACAGACCTATTTATGATACTTATATGTTGTTTTAGTTATCTAATTTAATTAAATAGTATATAAACCAAGGAAATACGAATTGCTATTCCTCTGAAA
This sequence comes from Panthera uncia, assembly GCF_023721935.1. NCBI lineage: Eukaryota > Metazoa > Chordata > Mammalia > Carnivora > Felidae > Panthera > Panthera uncia. The sequence continues at coordinate 44,384,996 of NW_026057580.1, forward strand.
ACAAAAAATTTCAGACTAAATGAAAGCCGGTTGTAAAAAAAACAACACACACACACACACAAAAAACAAAACAAATAAAACCCCAATAAGTGGTGAGAAGATATAACTATAGAACATTGGAGAGAGAGAGAAAGAGTAAAATTCTAGAAAAATTCTATAATCCCAAGGTTTTAAAAGTGTCGAATGACTCATTCTACTCTAAAGAAACATAAACTGGAGGGGCGCCTGGGTGGCTCAATTGCTTAAGCGTCCAACTTCGGCTCAGGTCACTATTTCACGGCTCATGAGTTTGAGCCCCACAATGGGCTCTGTGCTGACAGCTCAAAGCCTGGAGCCTGCTTCAGATTCTGTGTCTCCCTCTCTGTCTGTGCCCCTGCCCCACTCATGCTCTCTTTCTCTCTCAAAAATAAAGTTTAAAAAAAATTTTAAGAAACAAACTGCAAATTGTAGATGATGAATCTTCGATAACATGTTAACAGTGAAAAAAGTTAGACAATAGTGGAGTCATGTTTAACAAAAATATATTGGTTCCATAGTAAAATATTAGTAAATTAATGTATATTTGCATGTTTTAAGTTAAAATATTTAAGACACAAATGTGTTATTTTTTAATGATTTCCCCCATGTAACCCTTTTTCTTTGATCTCCTCAAATGAGTCTCATAAAAAGACTTTTAACTACAGAACAAACTGATGGTTATTACCAGAAGTGGGGGGAGGTTAAAGAAGTGATGGGGGTTAAGGAGTGCACTTGTCGTGATGAGCACCAGATGTTATACGGAAGTGCTAAACCACTAAGTGGTACCCTTGCAACTAATATTACATTGTATGTTAAGACCCACCAGTAAGAAAATGATAGGTGAACACATCACTTTCTCCCACTGGAGTCTGTGGAAAGTGAATTGTGGACACAGGCCGCTGGGCAGCAGCTCTATCACCACCTTACCTGGCTTCTCAAGTACCAGCACAAAGCTAAGATCCACAAAGGTTAACAGCTGCTCCACTGCTCCAATCCACCACGGGACTCTGCCCAGTAGTTGTGGATCCACCAGCAACAACAAACTGCAGGGAACCCTCAAACATTCAACCTGGAATACCACCAGCAAGTGGAATCATGGACTGGTCTGTTATTTGATCAGTGATGGGGGGAGGGGGGCTTGTAAGTATAAAAGTGGTTCACTCTATTACTGTTTAATAATCATTCTTCTCAATCTCTTCCTTACTGCTTTTGTATCAATATAAAATTAAAGTATATTAAAATGTGTCAATCTTTTTAAAAAAAGGTAATTACAATATGGAAGAGAGTAGACGTTTAATGTAGATGTCTAGAGGACAAAGCTAGGAACAAGAAAGGTTGATTTTACTTTAACATAAGGAAGAACTTTCCCTTTCAAATTAGGAAATGTACATTAGGAGCATCACTCAAGCTGCTGAGTCTATTAAGGTTAATAAGCAATTTTTTCAACATATGTTTTTTAAAAGCCTTCTATGAAGCAAGCATTCTGTTGACACAAAATATTCATATGCACAGTTCCTTCTCTCAGGGTACTTATGGGCTAGTAGGAGATACAGACTATAAACAAATGATAATAAAGCTTTATAAAATATGATTAATGCTTATATAAAAGTAATGGTTCTATATTCTAAATGGGGTTGGGAGAGAGGACAGTTTAGACTCCTCTGAAAATTTAACGAAAGCTTTTGTCCTTTCTTCAAACTCATATTCCCACATGCACACAAAATCTGCATATTACTTTAGGGGATTCGTGGATTCATAAAACCAACCCACAAATTCAGGACAATAAATACAAAGTCCTAGGGTAGTAAAGTGTATATGGATTTCAGAGAGGAGATGATATCTGAGCTGACCTTTGAAGGATAAGTAGTTCTTCAGACAATTAAAGGAATTAAGCGCATCATCACAGGTGGAGTTAACAATATAAAGATGAGCACCGTATCTCCTTAACTTCCGTCTTCCTAGTGTCTGGCACAGTGCCCGACTCATAGCAGAAGTTCTTAAATACTTGTTAAAGGAATGAACAAGCATATTTTGATAACTATAACACGGGAGGCCCCTGGTTGGGTCTGTTGCATATTGGGACAAAAGGGTTAACAAACCTTTTCCCTTGCTACTTGAGAATCTAATGTTTAGTTTAACCACCTAGCTCTGCTACCCTGGAAACTAGGTAGATGGTAGGCATCAATTATATTGCTAGGCAACACTGCTTGTGGTAAAAATGACCCCTGACTGGTAAATCGCATCTGGACTGAAAGGAAGTATGAATGAGCTGTAAATGTCTGATGCGGGTGCCATGCTTTGGACTTCCCTGAATGCAGTCCTTTGCAAGAAACTCTAGAAATTATGCAAAAAGCATTACAAGATATATTGGCTGCTTAGGTCATGAGGCTTCTTCTCAGGGTAGCTCCTGCATCTGCTTGATTGTGGACCTTGAGCTTTGTACCTGGAACTGTGTCACATGGGGAGACAAGAGTCTCCAGATGGGTATGTGAGCCGTCACTTCCTGCAACTACTGTAGGACCCCTGCTGAGAGGAACTCCTCTCGAGGCTGCCCTGCTGGCAAGCTGGCAAGAAATGTGGCCTGTGGTAGTATTGTGGGTCTGTATATTTAACTGAATTTCAGAAGACCTCTGGTGGGCACTGCACACACCTTATTCTACTTAATGCTTACTACAACTTTGTGAGGTGACAATTTCCATTCTCCTGTTACAGAGGAGGAAAGATAGGCTCAGAAACATTAAATAATCTGTTTAAGTTCACAGAGCCAGAGGTGATGAATGAAGGCAGGATCTTAACTCAGGTCTTCCTGGCTCCAAAACTGAACTCTTTCCCTTGGAATATAATCCCTCCCCTGACAATGTAGAACATCAGTAAAGGAGACGGGGGAGATGGGATGGTGGCAAACTGTGCTGGGTGTTACATGCCAATCTAAGGGGTAGGGATTTGTTTCTACAGATAGGTGGGAATCATTACAGCATTTTAAGTGGAAAGGTGATAGGTCAGATTTTAATTTTTACAAAGAAGAGGCAAATAAGAGTACCTGTTTAGAGTGGGAAGCAGGCCTAAATAGGCTCCTAAATCTTCTCCATCACTAAGATTCATTGTCTCTTGACATTTTGCATGTAGTGCCAATAAGCAGATCCTCAGTATAGTGCAAAAGATCCAATAAGCAGATCCTCAATATAGTGCAAAAGACAGCAACGTAAAAATCTCATGCGTGATCACAGAAATGACACTGCACCAACATTTACAGAGAACTGGGAGACCTGATGCACATTAGCATAAAATGTGATATTTCAAACTTAACTTGACCCCATATAACAGTGAATAAGAGCTATAATATATCCTGTAACTACCTAAGGCATCAGGAGCAAGAAAGTGCCTAATTCACAAGTCATTACAAAGATAAAAGTATTTTTACAATGGAAATAATTTTTTTGATGTTTTGGAAAACATAAAACCTTTAAGAACAAAACATGTATTATAATCACAGCTCTACTGAAACCATATCTACCAAAAACCCTGAAACTTTGATATGATCTATTTCCCAAGAGAACTTTCAAAATAAAATACCATTTTTTTTTCAAAGCACTGTTTAGGTAAAAATGTGATGAAGCTCAGAAAAAGAGTGAAATAATTTCTTGATTTTTCTCTCAGCTTAAAATAACATGAACAGCAACACATGTTTATAATGAATTAAAATTTGCTAGTTATTTTTAATGCATCTTACCCACAAGCTTTAGGGCAAAATAAAATACACAATTTTAATCAATGCTACTGATTGATGTTTATTTAAAACTTAAACATGTAGAAAAAAAACTTAAACATGTAGACAAGAAAATGCAATGCCCTTTAACATAAAAAAACTTTTTTTTTAATGTTTATTTTTAAGAGCGAGAGAATGAGCAGGGGAGGGGCAGAGAGAGGGAGACAGAGGATCGGGAGAGGACTCTGTGCTGACAGCAGAGAGCCCAATGCAGGGCTCAAACCCACAAACTGAGATCATGACCTGAGGTGAAGCAGGACACTTAACAGACTGAAGCCACCCAGGTGCCCCAATACCCTTTAACTTTAAAATCAATCATTAATCAGTGATAATAACAATGGTAACAACATAGAGCTTTTACAGACTGGATTATAACCAAGTAGACATTAGGAATTTTAAGAATATCAAGTGGGGCGTCTGGGTGGCTCAGTTGGGTTAAGCGTTGAACTTCTGCTCAGGTCATGATGTCACAGTTTGTAAGTTCGAACCCCGCATCCGGCTTGGTGCTGACATCTCGGAGCCTGGAGCCTGCTTCAGATTCTGTGTTTCCCTCTCTCTCTGCCCCTCCCCCACTTGCACTCTGTGTCTCTCTCTCTCTCTCTCTCTCTCAAAAATAAACATTTAAAAAAACTAAAAAATTATTAAATAATAAAGAACAACATCATGTATCTAAAGCTCAAAACATGGCTGCCAGAACCTAGAAAAATTCAGCTGGTATTATCCAACTGGTAGATGACAAATCCTATGAGCCAAACTTAGCATTTGATCACCATTACGGACTTGGTATAACTAGACCCATAAAAGTACAACCATTTTTTCCCATAAATGTGTATAGTGTTACCAACAATCCAATTTGTACCTGTACACTTTTTTCACCTCTTTGTTCTCTTTCATAGAAAAGTGACTGTACTCAGAGTAGTTATTTTCAGAATACAATTATAGCTGGTCTGTCAAGCGGACCTGGTTGGATATTATGACATCTCTTATGTTTCCATAAAGTCCATTCTACTTGTTTCTTCTAGTTTCCATGGCCTCCCTGGCTGCCAGCTGACATCCAGCTCTGCTGGTGCAGGTGAAATGAGGAGGGCCTGTCCAGAGACCTTAGAAGACCTCTCAAATGGACTGAAAATCAAAAGGCTTTTGTTTGAAAGTCTAACTGATTTAATCAAGTCTGGCATGAATTTATTTCTAGGAGACACAACAAATCCCAAACACAATAACCATTTAGCTGTTTCTGACACTACTCACAAAAAAGTAAATTTTGTTATTATTGTTACTTGATATTAGGGCCTATTGGTCTCAAGAGTGTAATCATAAACTGTATATGTTCAATTTTTCTTTTTAACTTTTTTAAATGTTTATTTATTTTTGAGAGTGAGAGAGAGAGTATGAATGGGGGAGTGGCAGAGAGAGAGGGAGACACAGAATCTGAAGCAGGCTCCAGGCTCTGAGCTGTCAGCACAGAGCCCACCATGGGGCTCGAACTCACAAACTGTGAGATCATAACCTGAGCCAAAGTCGGACGTTTAACCAACTATGCCACCCATGCACCCCTGTTTAGACAATTTTATACAAAAACTCTGAACTGGTAAAAAATGTATACTGGTGAATTTTATGGTAAAAAAATAGGCATTATTTGTTTTCAAATAACCAAAACAAATGGTTAAGATCATGTATTCCTAAACTAAGAAAAAGGACTGCTATCATTAGCAGATTTCATGCATCTTGGTGCTATTAAGTTTTAAAAGCCATTAATGAGTGTGAATAGATTAAACAGTCCTTTGCATCTTATTTCTATAATTTGCTTAACAAGAACCTTTTTCATTAAAAACAAACAAACAAGCCAAAAAAAGGAACAAACAAACAAAAAAGGAACAAGGATTAGTCTTGCATTACCCAAATAATCATCAATCACAGAACCCAAGGTATAACTTTATGAGGTTTACTAATCACAGAATTTTCTGCTGGTAGGGCTCCTACAGATGTATCTAATTCAACTTCCTATTTTACAGGTGAGAAAACTGAGGCCTAGAAAACTAAAGGGTCTTATTCCCATATAATAAGGCTAGCCAGTAAGCAGATCCTCTCATAGAGGATTTCCCAGTACAGATAAATCAACCCATCCCAAGGTTGATTATCCTTGCCCTATCCAACCTATCCAAGCCCTCCTGGAAAAGATGCTTACAATTAGTTGACTTTGATTATGGAACATACAAGCCTTTTTTGAAATACACTTCATTTTGTTTTCTATTTAACAAGCACAAAAGATGTCCTTACTACCTGCATGAAACAGGAAACTGAGGGAGAAATGAAAAGACCACTGGGTTTAATGTAAAAAGTCAACATGAAATCCTTGTGCTGATACTGGATGATACTTTTTTTCCAACAGACAGTCATGGGGCATGCTGCCTAAGAGTGAAATGTAAGCAAAGCCTTGAATCACCTACTAATGAGTTCTCTGCATTGTTCCAGAGGCACACACACGCCAGGCGCACAGGTGAGATAGGAAAAGACTTTCAGGTAAGTCCATGTTTATCTTCTCAGAAAGAAAAAGGGAGAAAGGAGGGTCATTTCCCTGGCACATCTAAAAAACACAGTCCTGAATCAAAAGGATTTGAAACACTAAACTAGATAACTTGCTAGTTTTCTAATAAGACCAATATGGAAAGGGGGTGGTGGTGGAAGGAGTCTGTAAAAACAATTAAAAATAGCTTGTCGAGCTTTTACTATTATATATATTTCAGCCTTTAACTCTTCTGACAAGTTCAGAAAATAGGCCTTATAATGTCTACTTAAAAAGAAACAGAGGGGCGCCTGGGTGGCGCAGTCGGTTAAGCGTCCGACTTCAGCCAGGTCACGATCTCACAGTCCGTGAGTTCGAGCCCCGCGTCAGGCTCTGGGCTGATGGCTCGGAGCCTGGAGCCTGTTTCCGATTCTGTGTCTCCCTCTCTCTCTGACCCTCCCCCGTTCATGCTCTGCCTCTCTCTGTCCCAAAAATAAATAAAAAACATTGAAAAAAAAAAAATTAAAAAAAAAAAAAAAAAAAGAAAAAAAAAAAAAGAAACAGAAATGGGTAGGAAGCATTACAGAATTCTAAGCAGGGAAGTGACAGGTCAGATTTGAATTTTTACAAAGAGGAAGAAGGCAAATAAGAGTGCCCATTTAGAGTGGGAATTAGGCCCAAACAAGCTCCTAAATCTTCTCTGTCACTAAGATTCTGTCTCTTGACATAGCTATTTAAGAAAACTCATTATGTCTACTCAAGAAGAAGCTGAGGTGATGTGGACAAGGTTTCCCAGCTACTAAGTGGTGAAGCTGGAGTTCAAACCCAAGGTCCCATCTCCTATTTCTGCTTTACATCACATAGCCTTCCAGACAGTCAGCATTAGGGAGAGTGAAACTGTCCCTCTGTGTTCACCTGGAAGCCCTTCTAGTTCTCAGTTCCATGATTATCAAAAGAATTGACACAAAACAGAAGATACAGCTCCTGAATAGGAAAAATTGCTACAGGTTAACAATTTTTTATATCATCCTTTTCCAATGAAACACAAATATCAGCCAATAACGAATGAGCATATCTTTTATGGTGAGTGGTACCAGGAAATAGTGTTACACTGAATTTAACCTGCTCCTCCTGTAACTTCTAGGTCACCTCAATGTTGGATAGCCAGGCCCGTTTCAGAAACTTTATGTGAGAATTAAACCAAAGCCTGAAACAGACTGAGAGAAGGAAAAGTTTCGAGGTTCAACTACAACATAAACTGGAATGCTCTGGACATGTCAGGCTACAGTGGGTCTGTCACGGAGTACACATTCGGCAGCAACTTCAGCCTGCAGGACATCTGAGCAAGGACATTCTCCTCTCTTCTGCAGATTTAGTCACTTCATTTCTTACCCAAGATAATCATTCAGAGGTGCTCCATTCACAATCCCCCCACTTGTATTAGGGTAACTTTCCATGATCTCATCTACCTGGGACACTGCCAGGAATCAGAAAGTAAGCAAGAGAGGCTGGTGGAAAGCCAAAATAAACACCCCACTGTTTATTCAATTCAACCCAGGAAGAATTTATTGAGAGTGCACTATTTTTCAGGCACTGTGGCCTGATCCTGGGGCTGATGCTGATGATGCTAGGGATGATGATAAGAATAATGATTACAGCAGTAACCATCATATACTGAGTGCCTACCATGTGCCAAGGCACTGCTATAAACACTTAAATTTATTTGATGCTCCCAACAACCCTATGAGGTAGCTCCTATTATCATTTATATTTTTGTAATAAGGAACTTGAGGCACGGAGTGGTTAAGTAACTTGCCCAGAGTCACAGCTGATAAATAGTGGATGCAAACCAGATAGTCTGGCTTCTGACTCTATACCACTAGACACTGACCTCAGCAGAGCACATAAACTTTAGACAAGCACATAAACCAACCCAGGGTTCAGGGAGGGCTCCCGGCAATTGAGCCCTGTCGGATGAATTTAGGTAGGCGCTAACCAGAGGGACAGAGGGCTGTGTGGAGCATTCCAGGGGAGAGAGTAGCTCTGTGCAGGTGGAGGTCTGGCATTCACTGAGGCAAGGAACACTGAAAGAGGAGCAGGTTTCAGATGGAGACAAGGAGCCATTCACATCTAAGTCTCAGGCACTTGTCTCACGGGAAACACATCTAACAAAGAAATCTAACTTCTTTCTTTAAATATTGTTAAAAATATTAACAGTTTTATCTGTCTTTCCAACCAATGAATGATTAGAAGCTGAAAATTCAGGGGAAATGGTTTGTGCCAAGGTAACAAGAAAGTTGACAAAAGAACAGGAGAAGATGGGAAAAAATAAGGAAAAGAGACACCTTGGGAATAGAAAGAATATAGCAAAGAGCCCTTCCCACCTCAATGGAGTAACCACAGCACACTGCAAGAAGAGGTTACAAGATTAACTTAATCATCAAGAAAAGGTTACTTTGTGCTCCATAAGCTCTGTTTTAATAAATGGGGAAATAGGACATGGAGTTTAGAAAGGCACTAATAGAAATAGCTCAAATAAAAAGCTGTGTTGCACGAGCTTCTGTGATTTAGAAAATTCACTTAATGTGGAGAAAACCTCATTCACCAACATGATGGATAAAACATGCAAGAGAGTCCATGTCTCTTTTCAGAAGAGACACGCTTCAGTGATCTACACAGGCTTCCACCAAGATAAGCCTTCCTCCGTCAAAGCCAGCATGCCATGTTCCCCTTTGTCCCCTTTTAGAAGACCTAACTGCTCTATGATTGCTGGAGAGCTTAATGGTTGATTTTGTTCAAAGTGACATTAAGCTGGCTCTCATTTTAAGGCCATATACTTCTCCCCTGGCAATTACTTCAAAAATTCTGATAGAAGAAAAAGAAAACCATTGCCAGGCACAGAATTAATCAGTGTTAAATAAATTCCTTACCTGTCCCTTATTATGACTTCACCGCAGGACTGGCAATAAAATGTACAGCATTCTCGGGCTTGTGAGCTTTGATTAAACATGGAAATCAGTTCTAAAAAAAAAAAAAAATCAATGAAATAGCAAATCTTAGAGGTTTGGGACAAATATATTAACATACTTAAAGAGTTTAACAGCCACAATAAATTACGATCAATAAACACTGTTTACGATCTACCCAGAAGTACACATTTAATTAGCATTATCTGATGACTCAACCAGAAGCAAATATTGTGAAGCGTTCTCAAAAACAAGATTTTGCTGGGGCACCAGGGGGCTCAGTCGGTTAAGCATCCGATTCTTGATTTCGGTTCAGGTCATGATCACGGTTTGTAAGTTCAAGCCCTGCATACAGCTCTGTACTCAAAGTGTGAAGCCTGCTTGGAGTTTTCTCTTTCCTCCACTCTCTCTGCCCCTACCCCCTCATGTTCTCTCTCTCTCTCCTCTCTCCCTCTAAATAAATAAATAAATCTTTAAAAAATTTTTTAAAAATACCACAAGATTTTGCCAAGTGTCTCAGAGCTAGGTATCTCCCTAGATGATCCATGTAACATACCATTGAGTTATCTCACTCATTCCATAAATACCGACACTAAGGATGAGAGAAAAGTAGCAATTTCTTTCACATCAAACTAACTACAAGGAGCTTCACCATCCTCAGCTTTCCTCTGCTGTTTTAGGTATAGTTTTTCATCACCATGGCTGCTGGCTCTATCTCTCAAATTTAAGTTTAATTTGATTTAAACAAGGTCTGTGTCAACTCTGGCCTATTACCAATGCATACAAAAAGAATCTTGAAACTGGTCTCTATTGGACAGGTTCCTGGGAATAGAATGGCTCCTAAGAAGAACTCAATTTTTCAAGAGCAAAACTCAATTCCTGGTTAAAGCTGTGGAAAAATGTACATTTCCCACATTATGTAAAGCACAGCATTCCCTTGGCTTCCATTCTTTAACTCATGAAGAAAGGAAACTTTCATTTCCAAAAACAAAAACCAAAAACCCACACACAAAAATACTTGTCTATAAAAAAAATTTTTTTAATGAAATGAGGTCATACACATTAAAATCAAGCAATGTAAACTTGGTTTATGTTACTTTGTAGGTATGTTAAGATTTTAAAAACTGATGCAAGAAAGTTTAAGCCTGGACAATTAAAAAGTCATCCTTTGAATTTCTAGGGGTATCCACCAATCCCTGTAGCAGTAAAGTGAAGTAAACAGTATTTAATTTTGAGCAGATAATAAGTAGACCTGGGTAAGTCATTCAAAACATTCTTTCAAAATATTCTTTTCAGAACGAATAAACAAATTTTCAGTGAAACACTCCCCCCTGCTGGTCACCCAGCAGGATCCACTGGCTCAGGTTCAAGTCAGAACTTCCTGACAGAGTGGCATCCTGGGAGAGCACTGCCACCTGGGGATGAATTTAATGCTTGTGCTGTATCAGATTTTACTGTAGCCAGTTCCCTGTCAAAGGTCATGATCTGACTTATGTTCCAGTCAGAATACCATAATGTGTTTACTATAGTCCTTAAAAGAACGTTTATAGTTGAAAAGTCAACTTTTTAAGAACCTCAAAACACAACTAAATGCTAAAAATGTCAAAAGTCACTTCCTACACTACATTTTGACTCAAATTAACATCAGTATGTATCTATCTGATATTTATTCATCCAGCAAATATTTATTCACCACCTATTATGTGTAAAGCACCAAAGCTATTAAGTACTGAGATCTATTTTGCATACCCTTTTATACGCTACCGAACAGGTCTTTGAAAGTCTTCCTTTTCAGATATTTGAGTAAAATGTTTTACAAATGTAAAGGAACAGGAGACCAATGGAATGCAAACAATATGCAAACCAACATACAGCAATTTCTTCTGTTCTACAGCTAAAATGAAACAACAATGCTTGCTGATTCAAATTTTTTCTATTAATTCAAGTTTTGCTATTTATCAACTATTACAGAAGGTGGGTAGGCAACAAACCAACCCCATCTCCAGAAGGCCTCCCTACCTCCCCAGTGTGGGATCTAAAATCACAAATCCAGAAAACTAGCAGAAGATCTGAAAATACCCCAGTGTGGCTTTCATGCCTGCCTTTCCCCAGATTCCATTATTAGTCTATTTCCCATCTTGGTGACCCCATTCTTCTTTCCATGGTTATTACAACAGTCATTTTTAGCATTTGGATATGTCACTTGAGCTCCATGACATTTCATTTTCCAACCCCATATTCCTAAAACCAACTCTGCCCAACTCAGACTAGTTATTCACTAATCTAGGACTTGAGCAAAAATGACTCTCCAATGAAAGAGCAGCACAAGACTCAGGGGAATGCTCCACATCACCTACATGGCTCTTCAAAACAATCCTGCTGACCCCACCTCTAGCGTCCATGTAGCTCAAATGAAAGGCTGAGCACAGATGAAGCAGAACAAAGTCCCCGAGTGCAATTGAAACAATTATGATCCTTCCCTGATAATGAGCATCTCATAGGTCTGTTACAGCCTGTTTCCCCTTTTTACATCATTTTTTTTAAGTTTATTTATTTATTTTGAGAGAGAAGGAGAGCGTGTGCGCACGCATGAGTGAGCAGGCAAGGAGCAGAGAGAGAGGGAGAGAGAATCCCTAGCAGGTTCCGCACTGTCAGCACAGAGCCTGATGCCAGGCTTGAACTCACACTGAACTGTGAGATCATGATCTGAGCTGACATCAAGAGTCAGACACTTAATGGACTGAGCCACGCGGGTGCCCCTCCCCTTTTTACATCATTTTTAATCCTTTAAAGCATCTTACTTCCATGGTAAAAGATTTAATGAACCAATATTTTATTCAATAAGTTACTCTGAGAAACATTTCTACCATCTGACTGAATGTGGCAGTAACAAAATATCAGAAACATAACAGGCATAGCAATAATCAAAATCAAATTATACATCAAACTCAATTTCAGAATCTTTATACGTGTTGCTCTATCTGGAAATGTCTCTACGTGGATGAGACCACTTTCATCATTCCATCCCCTGGTCGAGCGTCACCTCCTTGGAGTGGTCTTCCCTGGGCACCTTTCACCCTAGTCACTCCCCATCCCATTATTCTGCTCTACTTTGACCAGAGCACTTTTCTCTGTGCCCAAGTAACTTATTTGTTCATTATCTGTTCCCACCCATGAGAATGTAAGCTCCCAAAGAGCAGAGACCTTCTGAGCGTGGTCACTTCTGTATCCCAGCACCTAGATCAAAGCCTAGCACACAGCGTAAGACAATGTTTGTTGGGTGGATGAATACTAATGCTTGAAAATCAACCAGGTGTTGCACAATTGCCCTCTCATTTAATTTTCAGTGAGGTAGGTAATCAACTCGCCGAGGTAGGTAATCAACTCGCCAAGGTAGGTAATTTTACAATTAAAGAAAGAAGGCAGGGGTTACATAGGAAATCTCTGTACCTTCTGCTAATTTTGCTGTGAACCTAAAACTACTCTAAAAAATAAAATCTGTTAAATGGAGGACAAAAAACCCACTAACCCCCGCAACCCCCTCCCAAACAAAACTTCGGAAAGGTTAAGGGGCATGTTGAACTGCACACCTAATAACTGGCAGAGCTGACAAAGAAACCTTCTGACCATCAGCTCTTTCCATGCTGCTGCAGAACAGTCTTTTCCACCTGGGAAAAGGTCAAATTTTCAAAGGGAGAATCAGCTTTGATTTACAATGAAGAACTAAATGCTAAAACAGGAGTGCTGGTATCACTTACTGGCGTTGGATTCTGCCCACACCTGCAGCCGCAGGTGCAGCCCATCTCCAGCCACGTACTGCAGCCCTCGGCAAGAGGAAGGTACAAGCCTGACCTCTGCTGGAAGCCGGAGCTCTGTGCAGTCTGCAGGGGTCTTCACCTGGAGTGATGATGGTGTTATAGAAATATCCATGGGCGTACCTCCTTCTTTAGGCTCCCTGGTAATTAAAAATAAGACACACAAAAAATTGCTTCTCAATGATGAAAACCACACGATACACAAGACAAAATGGCCGAGGATCTCTCTGTTCCTTTTCAATAAATGCTTT